>NC_134784.1:57168251-57173251 GCF_046742065.1 Oratosquilla oratoria | reverse complement strand
CCTGTGTTTATGTTCTCCATCATCCAAATAATTTGTCTAAAATACTTATCCATATATATATATATATATATATATATATATATATATATATATATATATATATATATATATATATATATATACGGAAATTCGTTATTTCCTTCTTTTCTTAAATCCAAATAATAGTGGGTTTTTAGTGCATATATATATATATATATATATATATATATATATATATGTATATATATATATATATGCACTAAAACCCACTATTATTTGGATATATATATATATATATATATACTGAGAGCCTTTTCTCCTTATAAAGGAGGTAGCCAAGTGAGAGGCACATACCTCTGCCCAACCATTTCACTCCCACTATCCCCTTCACCCCTCCTATCTCAGCTCCTCATGGATGACAGGTCATCCATGCATCCGCCAACTGCTCTGGGTCAAACGCAATGCATCAAACCACAGTACATCCACAGCAAGGCCGCTTCACTTACTCGGGGGCCCACATTCCTGTCCCCTCATGCAGAAAAAGAGAAGCCGGAGAGAAATTCCTTTGGGCTTCGTCAAATTATCATTCACACATAAGCACCCCCTAGCCCTTCCTTGCATAACAGTATCATCCATGCAGAGCCATTCTCCACTCATCCCTATCTCCTGCCTTCTCTTTCCCTTGCTCAACAGACATTTCCCTCTTGCTCAACACCTCCTTCGCCCCACCCATCCATCTCATCCTCGGTCGTCCCCTCAAGTTTACTTCCTCCACCTCCACCTTCCACACCCCTTTTACTAATCTTTCATCATTCATTATTTCCATGTGGCCAAACCACCCCAATAACCTTTCATCAGTTCTATCTGCCCTCTCCTTTTCCACTCCCGCTCTCCTCCTCACCTCCTCGTTTCTCACTCTATCCAACCTCGTAACCCCTACCATACTTCTCTGACATTTCATCTCAAGCACATTTAAACTTTTCCTTTATACCTCTCTTAAAATCCAAGTCTCTGGTCTATATAATGCCGTCGGCATGATCGCCCCTTCATACAATCTCCTCTTTGCATTCATTCCCAGTTGCCTATTTCTCGTAACGCCTTTTAATCTGCTAAGGTTACTTGCTTCTCTCAGTCTTTTATTTACCTCCACCTCTACTCCTCCATTTCCTGCCACATATGACCCCAATACCTAAAACTATCGACTTCCTCCAGCCTATCCTCTTTTAGACTTCCAATTACTGCCATCCTCTACCCTTGTACATCTCATCACCTTACTTTCATCCCCATTTACCTTCAACCTTCTCCTATTGCATACCTTCACATACTCTGTCACTACCTCCCTTAATACTTCCTTTGATTCTGCCACAAGTGCAGTGTCATCAGCAAAAAAACAAGTGACTCGCCTCCCACTTTTCTCTATTTTCTTTAACCATCTCCAGACCCTTGCCCATTACCCTCGTCTTTACCTCACTCACCACCTCATCCATGTGCACACTAACGCAGTCCCACCTTTACCTCAAACCACACGCTCTCTCTATTTCCCATTCTAACACAGGCTCTACTACCGTATTTACCTAGTTGTATATACCTAGTTGTATTTTACGGGAAGGGGAACTATGCTTGTGGTGACCCGTTTTTGTATCTCGCAAGATCAAGTTTGTTCTTAAATTCTTGTATTGTGTTTATACACATTATTTTTTTTTTCGTCCAATTTGTTCCATATATCTATCACTCTGTGTGGGAAGTTGTTCCTTTTCAGGTCTATTCTGTAGTTGTTCTTTTTGAGTTTCATTGCATGTCCTCTAGTTTTTCCTCTGTCCCACTTTATTAAGTCTTCTCTATCAAGGCGTTCTTTTCCTTTCATAATTCTATAGATGGTTAGTAGGTCCCCTCTTTCTCTTCTTTGTTCCTGCGTCGACAATTTCAGTTCGGCCAGTCTTTGTTCATATGTCAGGTTTGAAAGTGTTGGGGCCATCTTTGTCGTTGCTCTTTGTATTTTTTCTAATTTTCTTCTATTCTTTTTTGTACTGGGTGACCATATCAACGCTACATATTCCAGTTTTGGCCTTATCAGTGTTTGTAATCTTTTCTTAATAATTTCCTTATCCAGGTATTTAAAGGCCACCTTTATTGATCTCAACAAATTGTATGTTTCTCCGACTATTTTATCTATGTGTTTATCTGGCGACATGTCTTTGGTGATGATTACTCCTAGGTCCCTTTCAGAATTTATTTTCTTTACTTTTTTCCGTCAATTTTATACTGTCTTGATATTCTATTCTTGCTTTTCCCAAATTCGATTATACTGCATTTCTTGATGTTAAATTCTGTTTCCCATCTCTTGCTCCACTCTAAGACTTTGTTCAGATCACTCTGTAAAGAGTCACAGTCTATTTCGGAGTTTATTGTCTTTAATAACTTTGCGTCATCCTCAAAGAAGTTCATGTACATATATAGCAAACATTATCGGAGCTAGTACTGACCCCTGTGGGACGCCACTACTCATTTCTTCCCGTTTTGAATGTTTGTCTCCGAGTACTACTCTCATTTTTTTCCCATGTAAGAAGTCCTCCATCCAATTCAATAGTTTTCCATGTATGCCTCCTATTGTTTCCAGTTTATATAGCAATTTTCTGTGCGGTACCTTATCAAATGCCTTTTGTAAGTCCAGGAAGGTAGAGTCTGCCCAGCCATCGCTTTCTTGTAATATATCTATCAATCATGAATAGAAACAAATCAGATTAGTGGTACACGATCTTCCCTGTCTGAATCCAAAATGCCTCGGGTTCAGCATATTGTTCTCCTTCAGATATTTTTTCCATCTATCTTTGATGATTCTCTCACAAATTTTAACTATTGTACTCGTTAGGGACACCGGTCTATAATTTATTGGGTCTTCATTATTTCTCCCCTTATATATTGGCACTATATTGGCATTTTTCCAGTCTCCTGATCACCTTATATATTGACACTATATTGGCATTTTCCCAGTCTCCTGATAACCTTCTTTGAGTGAGCATTCAACTATTTTGTATATTTTTCCTATTAGTTCGTCTATACATTCCTTTAGTATCCAGTTTGCAACTCCGTCCGGGCCAAGTGATTTGTTAACGTCAAGTTTGAATATTTGATTCCTTATTTCATTTTGAGTAATATCTAATTCCTTCATTGGAGGAAATCTTACTTTATTTCTTCGATCACAGTTTTGTAGATTTTCTTTTTCTCTGGAGAATACAGATTTGAAATGTTTGTTCATAATATCTGCCAATTCTATATCTTCTATGTATTCTCTATTACCTTGACGTAATTTAAGTATTTCCTGTTTATTTTTTAGTTTGTTGTTTACATATCTACAAAATGATTTGGGTTGAGCTTTATATTTGTCTATTATGTCCTTTTCATAATTTCTTTTTTCTTCCCTACGTATTTTTACATATAATTTCTTAGTTTGGTGTATATTTTCCATTTCTCAGATTTTTTCCCCTTTTTCCATCTTTTCCAGGCTTCATCTCTTCTGTCTTTTGCCTCACTGCACTTTTTATTGTGCCAGGATTTTATGTATACCCTTTCCTGTTTTTATCTAGTTACATACTTGTCCACTCTTTCATTATATATTCCCTTCCAAACTGTCCATTTCTCTTCCACCTTTGTTTCTTCATTATTAATTTTTTCCAATTTGATTCTTGAAAGAATTTTCTAATTTTCCCAAAATATGTTTTGTTATACATTAGTTTTCAAATTCTGTTTTTTTTTTAGTTTATTTCTATATTTGTTTCTTCATTTAATTCTAGTTCTAGTCGTATGTGGTCACTTTTTCCAATCGGTGTCTTGTATTCGATTTTATCCACAATTACGGGTTCTGATGTGAATATCAAATCCAATCTTGAGGCTTCATCTTTATTTCTATATCTGGTATTTTCTTTGACCCATTGCGTCAATGTATAATCAATGGTCATTTCCAGTAATATGTTTGCCCAGTGGTCTTCTCCACCTCTCACAGTCATTTCTTCCCAACATATTTCTTTCGAGTTAAAATCACCCATAATTACCAGATTTCCTTCTTTCTTTAGTATTTCATTTAGTGTTTTTCTTGTGTCTTCCAACATTTTGGAGTATTCGCTTTCATTCCATGCGTGAGATTTAGGCGGGACATAAATCACTGCATAGTTTCTATTTTTTATATCTCTATCCTCAACTCTTATCATAATCAACTCCACATTATTCTCTCCTTCTGTGATTTTTGTCGCATTTAGGCCTTTCTTGGTTGGCAACATGACTTCTCCACCCTGCTTTGTTTCTCTGTTTCTGATCCAACAATTATATAATCCTTGGCCTATACTATTTGATGGTAACGATCCTTTCAATTTTGTCTCCACAATTCCCATTATATCTGTTTTTTATTGTTCCAGGTAGTCATTCAATTCATCTATTCCTGATATTAATCCGTCTATATTGGTATATGTTACTTTTATTTATTTTTATTTTATTTTTATCTATTTATTTATTTTTTTGCCTTTTCTTCTCGCCCTGCATTTCCTATTCCCTTATGTACGAGTACCATTTACTCAGTCTTAAGTCCATCACTCAAAAAAAAAAAAAAAAAAAAAAAAAAAAAATTTAATAAATAAATAAATAAATAAATAAATGAAAAATAAATAAATGAATAAATAAAAATCCTTCATTCCGTTCTCCATTCTTTTCTCGTTCTTTTCCTTAGCTTCCTCTTTTATCGTTTTTTCTTTCTCTTTTTCCTTATCACTCAGTACCTTTTTTATCCATAAATTTTTGTATTTACTACTTTTTGCTAGTCTTCCTACGTTTGTTAATATTTCCTCCGCTATCCTCTGTGAATTAAGTTTTACTTTGAGAGGTATTCTTCTCTTCAGAATAGTTTCCCATCCTGTAAATTTCTTCTATTCCCTTTTCAAGTCTGTGTCCCTCCTCCTGTATTTCTTTTAGTATTTCCGTCATTATATTCTTCTCCTCTTTTTCCCTTTGGAAGCTTATTAGTCCATGTTTTT
>NC_134784.1:57150751-57163251 GCF_046742065.1 Oratosquilla oratoria | reverse complement strand
GATATTTACATCAGAGCGGATAAAATTAAATACAAGAGTGACCACGTACTAATAGAGTTCGAACTAAAAGAACAGGTCCTGGACAGGTAGTGATCATTCAAAAATTTTAGTAGACACAAAGAATACATTAATTGAATTACTGAAAGAAGGAGGAAACATAGTAATTATGGGCGACTTTAATTCAAAAGAAATATGTTGGGAAGAAATGACAGTAAAATGTGGAGAAGACCTCTGGGGAAGTATTCTACTGGATATGACCATTCAATACGCATTGACTCAATGGGTAAAGGAAAATACCAGGCACAGAAACAATGAATAACCGTCGGGACTAGATTTGATATTTACATCAGAGCGGATAAAATTAAATACAAGAGTGACCACGTACTAATAGAGTTCGAACTAAAAGAACAGGTCCTGGACAGGTAGTGATCATTCAAAAATTTTAGTAGACACAAAGAATACATTAATTGAATTACTGAAAGAAGGAGGAAACATAGTAATTATGGGCGACTTTAATTCAAAAGAAATATGTTGGGAAGAAATGACAGTAAAATGTGGAGAAGACCTCTGGGGAAGTATTCTACTGGATATGACCATTCAATACGCATTGACTCAATGGGTAAAGGAAAATACCAGGCACAGAAACAATGAATAACCGTCGGGACTAGATTTGATATTTACATCAGAGCGGATAAAATTAAATACAAGAGTGACCACGTACTAATAGAGTTCGAACTAAAAGAACAGGTCCTGGACAGGTAGTGATCATTCAAAAATTTTAGTAGACACAAAGAATACATTAATTGAATTACTGAAAGAAGGAGGAAACATAGTAATTATGGGCGACTTTAATTCAAAAGAAATATGTTGGGAAGAAATGACAGTAAAATGTGGAGAAGACCTCTGGGGAAGTATTCTACTGGATATGACCATTCAATACGCATTGACTCAATGGGTAAAGGAAAATACCAGGCACAGAAACAATGAATAACCGTCGGGACTAGATTTGATATTTACATCAGAGCGGATAAAATTAAATACAAGAGTGACCACGTACTAATAGAGTTCGAACTAAAAGAACAAATTGATTTGAGAAGAAATGAGAAACATAGAAAAGGAAGACTAATGTACAACAAAACGGATTTTGAGAAAGTCAGAAAAATCTATCAAAATGCAAACTGGGAAAACTTGTTAAATGAAGAAACAAAGATGGAAGATAAATGGAGCATATTAAAATAAAATTATAATGAGGGGATAAACAAATATGTACCAAAGAAGAAACAAGAACGGGTGTACATAAAGTGCTGGTACAACAAAAAATGTAATGAGGTTATGATTAGAAGAGAAAAAGCCTGGAAAATATGGAAAAAAGAGCAAGTGGCAAATATACATCAAACTAAGAAATCAATATGTAAAAATGCACAGGGAAGAAAAGAGAAAAAATGAAAAGAACATAACAGAAAAATGCAAGGACCAACCTAAACTATTGTACAGGTATGTGAATGACAAACTAAAAGATAAACATGAAGTAGTGAAACTGTGTCAAGGGAATAATGAATATATAGATGATATAGAAATGGCTGAAATTATGAACATTTTAAATCTGTATTCATAATTGAAAGTAGACAAAATTGGGAGAAAGGACAGAGAGAAAGATCCTCCGCCCCAATGAAAGAAATAACTGTGACACAGAAGGAAATAAGGGACCAAATAAAAAACCTTGACATCAGAAAATCACACGGGCAGGATGCAATTGTAAATTGGATATCAAAAGAATGTATAGATGAACCAACATACAAAATAACAAGATAATTGATTTCTCACTTAAAGAAGGAAAAGTATCACAAGATTGGAAAAATGCAAATATTGTATCAATATATAAAGGAGAGGATAAAGAAAATCCAACTAACTATAGACAGGTCCCCCGTAGAAGCACAATAGCTAAAATATGTGAAAAAGTTATCAAAAGTAAATGGATTAAACGTTTGGAAGAGAATAATATATTAAATCCAAAACAATTTGGATTTAGGCGTAGAAGATCATGTGTCACAAACTTGATTTGCTTTTACTTGAGGCTAATAGAAATAATACAAGAAAGGGATGGATGGACAGATTGTGCCTTCTTAGATCTACAAAAAAAGCATTTGATAAAGTACCACACAAAAGCTACTAAGGAAAATTGAAATAATAGGTGGAGTACAAGGAAAGTTATTGGAGTGGATGGAAGATTTCTTGAACGGGAGAAAAATGAGGGTGGTACTTAGAGACAAGAACTCGACCTGGGAATAAATGATAAGTGAATCCCACAAGGTTCTGTATTAGCTGCAATAATGTTTGCCATATATATAAATAACATGGATGAAGGTATGGAATGTTATATGAACTTCTTTGCAGATGATGCGAAACTACTAAAGAGAGTAAGTACAGAGGAAGATTGTAAATCACTACAAAAATATCTGGATAAAGTCTGAGAATGGAGTCAAAAGTGTGAAGTGAACTTCAACATCCAGAAATGTAGTATGATGGAATCTGGGAAAAGTAAAAATAGAATATCAGGACAATATAAAACTTGCACGAAGGAATTTAAAAAAGTTAACTCGGAAAGGGACCTAGGAGTAACTATCAGCAATGTCATGGCACCAGACAAACATATCAACAAAATAGTCGGAGAAAGGATGAAGAAATGGTAAAGAAATATTAATTACATTGATAAAACTAAAATTGGAATACGCTGCGACACTATCGACACCCAGTTCTGAAAAGAATATAAAGAAATTAGAAAGAATTTAAAGAGCAACGGCAAAGATGGCAACAACACTCTCCCAACTGACATACGACCAAAGATTGTCCAGACTCCTGCTACCAACCCTAGAACAAAGAAAAGAAAGAGGAGATCTACTGACCATCTACATAATTATGAAAGGGATGGAAGTCCTTTATAGAGATGATTTACTAAAGTGGGATAAAAGAAAAACAAGAGGACAGGAAAAGAAACATTAAAAAGGATATTTAGAGAAGAGATCTGAAAAAGAATATTTTCCCACATAGAGTGGTGGGTATCTGGAATAAATTGGACGAGGAAACAGTGTGTGCAAAGATGGTACAAGATTTTAAGAACAAACTTGATGCTGAAAGATTTCAAAGACGGGTCACTACGAGCATAGCTCTCTTCCCGTAAAATACAACTAGGTAAATACACACACACGAGTCCAACACGTGATCCAAGACCATGGTGAATCACACACACACAAACACACGGCCCGGTGGCGGGATTGGTAAAGCACTGGCCTCACAAGCCGGAAAACCGGGGTTCGATTCCCCGGCCGGGCGGAGACAAGTTGGGTATGTCTCCTTTCACGTGTAGACCTGTTCACCTAGCAGCGAGTAGGTACGGGACGTTAGTCAAGGAGTTGTGACCTTGCATTCCCGGTGTGTGGAGTGTGAGTGGTCTCAGACCTACCCAGAGATATGCTAATAATGAGCTCTGAGCTCACTGCCGTAGGGTGGTGTCTGGCTGTCTCGAAAAGAGGCTGCAACAGATCCGAGGTGAATACACACACACACACACGCAGACACACACACACACACACACACACACACACACACGACACACACACACACACACACACACACACACACACACACACACACAATGGTTCTCACCAGAGTTTCGGGGAAACGCCCAATATTTACGAATTAGATGCGTCTCCTGTCATCGTCGTCAACCAACTCGACAAACTTTTTTTTTTTTTTTTTAACCGACCAGCATGCGGCACCACTTGTAAATAGTGGAGGTTGTATGCATGTATAAACCAGAGAAGACTAGAACATTGAAGGAAAGACAACTCCCCGAGTTTGCCTCTCCAAACATCAGTACTTCAATGTAGATATTAACTACGTCTGCATTCTGGTGGGCAGCGGCGAGGGATACAAATCCACTTCAACATTAATTCCTCCGAAGCAACAACTCTACGATAGCGGCCAGTGGATTCCACGTGCTGAGATCTACACTCTGGTTGAACATAGCCACTTCCCAACTCACCGTTCTAATCTGCATCGTCCAGCATCGCTACGAGGCACAGGCCCTTTTCACTGCATCGTAGAGCACTACAAGCCAATTCCTCTTCATCCGGCATCCTACTACGAAGCACCGCTGTATTGCTTCGTTGCATCGTACAAGCACTACGAGCAAATCCCTCTTCGTCCGGCATCCTACTACAAAACATCGCTGCACTGCTTCAACGCATCGTACCCTTCACCTCCATGCCACCACTGAGTTGGACGACCTCCTACTCCACCATTGTATCTAGCTTCGTACGTTGTTGCACCAAGAGCCAACGCCCTTGCCCAGGATCTAGCTTCGCACGTCGCTGCACCATTAGCAAACGCCCTCGCCCAGCATCTGGCTTCGGACATCGCTGTACAAAGTGCCACCGCCCTCGCCCAGCATCTACAGTAACTTCGCACGTCGCTGCAACAACAGTCAACACCCTCGCCCAGTGAGTGAACACTTCAACGCCGAAAAAACAAACATCCCCCCCCCTTTTTTTTTCTTTCTCTCTCTCTCTCTCTTTCGAATATTTTGTGTGTGTACATGAATATATACATACATACATACATACATATATATATATATATATATATACATGAATATATATATATATATATGTATATGTATATATATATATATTCAATTCACCAGCCAATACATTATACTAATTCCTCCCCCTGGTTTACCGCAGTGCATCTTACCACCTATTCGTCACTCCACTACCATCATTTAACACTCCGATATCATCTTGGGTAAGTAGATATTTTCCGGTCTTATTATCACCTTCACCTAGGAGCCAGATAGTTTTTTTTTTTTTTTTTTTTTTTTTTTTTTTTTTTTTTTTTTTTTTTTTTTTTTTTTTTTTTTACCAATTACTCCATGAACGTGTCCAAACCCCTCTCTGATTCGACTTACCGACCCTGTACACGAAGCTGCTCTACGCTCAATTTCAATACACCAAACATAGCCCTTCCTTCTGCTAACGACTCTTCAGAAAATTCACCTGCTGCCCAAAACATTATGACAAAAATCTTATCACTGTAGTCAAGGATGAGGCAACATTACTTCTCTTTATGGGCAAGAACTTTCCTGTACACAATTTCCTCTCTTAGGTTGAATTAGAGATAGCACCAAGAAACATCACAGACAACAGGACAAAAATATTTATACTAACATCCATAATAGGTAAGAATTATACACTAGCTGGTGACGTCATTCAGTCTGATTTTTTTAGGAAACCTCAAACTATGAGGAATTCGTAGAACACTTTAAAAAGCCTTTTACTGCCTTCACTAACATGGAGCATTTCCCCCCTATACTCTGGCTAGAAGTTACAATCATGGTTCACACCACATCAAAGAGAAAGCTGTCAAAATTGCTTTAACATTTAAAAGTGAACTCAAAGAAACACTCAAAAACTCAGACTGGGTCCCAGACAACAAAATATCATTGGAACACGTAGTCTCACTCATGGCATACTTTCGACTACTCTCCCAATTACACCCAGATACACTCCAGAAAGCTTGAACAATTTCATTTGCACCAGGTATCACTCTAGGCGAGTTCTCCAGGAAATTCTCTGATACTGACAAAGCTATCAGTCAGATCCAGGACCAGTCAGTACCTATCGCACCCACCCACACAATAATCCAGGTCACATGGTTCCCCTCACATAACACGTGATCAATACATACATCTCGCACTCGACATCACTCACACCAGTGAGTCTATCCTTTAAGAACAAAAATGGTTTGTACATAGTGCTACAAACCAGGACATCTCGTAAACACGTGTTACCACAGATACCCTTCACAACCAAATCGACACCGGGATCATTACGGTACATGTTTTCACACGATTGATCGTTACCGTGTGCTGCTAGCACGGAGGCAACACAGACCAGAATCCCAAGATCACTCTCCTTCTAGACATTCACGTAACACATTACCTGCAAGGCATTCACCTAACACATATCCTTTGTGACTACAGTGAACATCAACGACAGTTACTCCATACCCAAATATTCACTCATCAACACCACCGATACATACACCTGGATATCCCAGACATGGCCTCCCATTCCTTAACTTTCAATGCTACGTCTAGCAACACCAACGTGGCAATCTTTTTTGACACGGGTTCCCCAGTTAACATCATGTCAATACACAGTTTCTACAAATTTCGCACTGGAACTAAACGTGTCACCATTTTGCCCCCCCCCCCCCCGACGTCAACCTTTGCAATGTTGATGGTGTACCATTCCTGATCATTTGTAAATTCCCCCTAGACATTGGTTTCAAAGATCAGTGCCCAGCCATTCCAGTTACCACCCACGTAACTGACTCTTTACTTTCCTGCTGATATCCTCATAGGTTTAACGTTGATGAAACAACATAACATAATCATTTACCCTGCTCAAAATGGCATCAATTATGCAAATAATTTCCTCCCTGCATTATCATCAGCAACTTCCCACAAAATCAACCACATCAACGTAGCCGATCAGACAGAACATGATTACACCCCCATTCAAATTCACTCCGCTTCATCACACGAGGATGCACCAGCTGCTAGCACAAGTTGCACCACCGCACAAACTCCTTCCCAGGACTCTAACTCTGCTACTTTACTGACAGCTGTGGAATTGCGTTCAAAACGTAACAGACGTACTAACTCCTCTCGCATGTCCAAATCAGCAAAACTCAGGACAAAACACCCAACAAATACAGTTAATCTTTCACCTCCTGAGGACACCCTCTTGCTCATCTTAGAGGAACTCGACAAATCCACCCCAGTCTCAAATGTGTTATCTACCTTCAAATACACTCACGCAGTGTTTATCAGCCCAAAGTCGCTGTTTCCTCGTGAGTATACAAAGATACACATATGAGTTTTTCAAGCACAAGACACCGATATACTCTGTATGCCAGAAACTTGCCATAATAATATTAGTGACTCCAAGAGATTCACCTGGAGGGGCAATGGTATGTCTGAACTTCTTGCAAAGTACAAGCAAGTCTGCTTGTGCACCAGGGAAGTCTATGGGGTTGAAATGTAATGCATCAATGGATTCCTATGCTGTAGGCACGTCGGAAATTTTGGTACAAACTTGAGGAGTGGGGAATTTGTCATTCATTACTTTGATGCGTGAAGGATATACTTCGAAATAGAAAATGTTTGTACCATCTGTGAAATGGAGTGGTGTGTTAGTGTCATTGACAATTGATATCATATGTCCCTTCTTAATAACTCTAAACCACGTTACATTTCTGCATACATGTATCCTCAACTGGCTATGAGTAGATACATAACACTGTTTTTAAGGCGGCTATATTAAAAACACTATTGGTTCCTTTCCTTTATTGGTTCACAATTTCTTCTATGGTTCTACACTAAGTCAATCACCTCCTGGTTCTATATCACAATGCACTCTCTTATTTCTTTGTACGTATCATCGGACCGACTCCGTCTCGAGCTCTGTGCATCCCGTTAAAAGGGCCGGAAATTAGGATTCAGCATTTTTGGAGGTCCCACGCTCGTATAAGCTTAAGAGTTTATGCGAGCAAGATTACAATTATTTCTTCTTATTACTATCTTGGGGTTACATTATATAATGTAGTCTAACATCTCAAATATGTATATATCCAGGGGAGGTTCGTCAGTATACGTGATAATGTGTTTAGTACTGTGTGGTTACTTGAGTGATCGCGTGTGTTCGTGTGTCCGTGCGTGTGTCTTGCCCGGCTGTGGTGGTGGTAGGAATTGTTTAGTCAGCAGGCGCCTTATCGTCGGGCCGGCGTGTTTGGTGGTAGTCTGGTGAGTGTGTGAGGGAGTGAGTGGGTGATATGACTGGGCGATACTACTCGTCATGTATATGAGGCGTATACATACAGAATGTCACACAGTAAACCCATGATTGTAGATAACCTTATCCAAGACATGATTGCACAAGACATTTTTGAACCATCAATCAGCGAATGGAAAATTTCCTCTCTTTGTTGTCACTAAACACGATGGTTTCTTTCACCCTGTAGTAGACTTCAGATAATTAAATAAACTCACCATACCAGATCGACACCTTCCACTCCGTCGGTGAAAACAATGTAGTGTTCACGACCTTGGACCTTATGTTGGGATATTTCCAAATCTTCCCTCTTCCAGAGTCTAGGCCTCTGACAGCCTTTAGTACAGCCACAAGTCATTATCACTTCAAACGACTAGCCATGGGTCTCGTTTCAGCTCTTTCAGTGTTCACACGACTTATGCTTACAGTACTTAGAGGTCTCATAGATCATCGCTTCCAAATCTGTTAGCAAACGTCTACACACTCTACACACTGTCTTCTCACGCTTATCAAAAGCAAATCTCAAACTGAAGCTTAAGAAGTGCTCCTTCCTTCAGAAATAAATACGTTTATTAGGTCATGTCCTTAATTCACAAGGAATCTTAACCTCACAGGACAAGGTCAAAGCTGTCATTGCTTTTCCACGCCCTACTTCTGTTGAACACATACGTTCATTCCTTGGTCTGTTAGGATTTAAAAAGACGTTACATTCGAGGTTACGCTAGTATAGCAGTATAACTAACATCACTACTTAAGAAGGACACCCCCTTCATTTGGACATCTGACCAAGAGAAAGCCTTTAATGACTTAAAGAAAGCTCTAACCACGACACTTGTCCTTGCTTTCCCAAACCACAAAATTATTTTCACTGTCTACACTGATGCTTCCTACACAGGACTTGGCGCAATCCTCGTGCAACAACGTGGCACAAAACCCAGACCAATTGTCTATGCGAGCTGCACACTCAACAAACACGAGCGAAATTACTCAGTCACAGACATAGAAGCTTTAGCCGTTATATACGCACTAAAATATTTCAAAGAGTTCATCCTTGGTTGCGAAATACATATATATACAGACCATCAAGTAATCTTACACCTCTTTAAAGGAAAGAATCTTTCAGGAAATCTTGCCCCGCTGGTTCCCTATCATACAAGAGTTCATGGCCTCCTTTCATTTTGTTCGAGGAAAAGCGAACCTAGTTGCATACGCTCTCAGTCGCCATATTGTGACCATCAATCAGAATCCAACTTCAGTAACTCTTACACAAGCAGACGTTGACGCAGAGCAGAGATCAGACCCTCTTTGGAAACGTGTTATATACTTCCTCAAATCTGTAGACACAACTGACACAAAAAAACTTTCATAAGAACATGAGAATGAAGGAGACTACAAGAGACCATAAGGCCTACGCTAGGCAGCTCCGTATCCATCACCACCAGTCATCACCATCCATAAAGTCGTCTAATTGTTTTTTTTAAAACAACTGATAGTTTCAGCGCTTACTACATGGTTACTAAGTTTATTCCATTCGTCGACCACCCTATTAGTAAACTAATTCTTGCCTATCTCCTTCTTAAATCTAGATTTGTCCATTTCATAACCATTACTGCGAAAGATAGAAGAGATAAAGCTTGGAAAAGATGGAGAAAAGATAAAAAAAAAAAAAAAAAACAGGAAAATTGTCAATATATATCATTGTTATCTGACGCCTTATACACTTTAGTGCAAAAGGGTAGAAGATTATTCACACATGACTTACCCTTGGAGAAACCATGCTGTGAATCACGAATTAAATTATGTCTTTCGATGTGTTCTCTGAGTCTATTCACTATCACTGATACAAGCATTTTTCCTATAACCGATGTCAAACTAATTGGCCTGTAGTTGCATATAGACGATCTATCTCCCTTCTTTAAAACAGGAACAACGTTTGCTTGCCTCCAAGCAGTAGACACAAAACCAGTGTCTACTGATTTATTAAATATTTCAGTTAACTGTTCGCAGATTTCAAAGTTACACCCCTTTAGCATTCTCGGAAAATTTTCGTCTGGACCCGGGGATTTTGTAACTTTAAGTCTTTCAGTCTGCTTGACTGCTTCTACTTTACTAATACTGATATTAGATAGACTACTTTCTTCATCCTCTCTGAAAATCGGATCGCAGTCAGGTACTATATCTAACCTCTCATTTGTAAACACCGATAAAAAATAATTGTGAAACTCCTCACTCATTTTTTCCTCCGATTCTATCATGACATTTTCATCATTTTTAATTGTTCCTATTCTTTCTTTATTTTTTGTCCTACAGAGATGAAAGAAACCCTTTGGGTTGGATCTTGCTTGACTAGCAACCTTAATTTCATAATTACGTTTCCCTGTCCGTGTATTCTTTTTAACCAGCTTTGCCATTTCGTTAAATCTTGATCTAAGGAGTGTTTCCCCGTTTTTCACTTTTACGTAAAGTCCTCTTTTCATTCCGATCTCATGTTTCAATCTATCCGTCATCCATTTGGGAGTATTACTATTTTTCCGTATTGACTTCAGGGGGATAAATGTATTTTGTGCATTGATAAATAAATGGGTTAGATTGCTATACATTTCATCCAAATCGCTGACCTATCTGTTGAGCCCTCGCCCCAAAATGACCTGACCCAAGGTATGCATATTATCCTCCGTGACCCGACCCCTGGTGACCTGACCCCCAGTCACGCACCGAGACTCGACAATGTTCGAAACGTCCGCATGACATTTCATATTAAATTTCAAATAGGTTTTTATATTGTCAAAGTTTGCTCTCCTGAAGTCTGGTGCTTGGACGTTATTCGTACTTTTTAATTCTTCCCAAATAATATTAAATCTTATTTCTTGGTGATCGCTAGAGCCTAGACTATCTCCCACTTTTACGTTACTCATTAGGTGCTCATTATTAGTTAAAAATAAGTCCAGAGTATTTTCTCCCCTCGTAGGATCGGTAATCATTTGTTTTAGGAAATTATCCTGCACCACATCTAGGAATCTCTTTGTTTCCTGATCTATTAAAGTTTCCCAGTCAATGTTTCTATAATCAAAATCTCACAACGCTTTTGTACTGGGACGCTCTGTGGATCTCGACAATTACACATTAGTTGATGACCTTCTGTATCCCAAAGCAACACTAATGAACAAACATGAACCCATCAGATCTGTGTTTGAACTTGTAGTTCCTACGGACCTCATTCCAGAAGTTTTACAACTTCTATACGATTCATCCATTGCTGCACACCCTGACAAAGAGAAATGCGTAACACAAGCCAGACTGCATTACTTCTGGTTAACTATTGGGAAGGATATACACGCCCACAATGACGTTTGTCACCCTTACGCGAATCACAAAGGCCATATCAGCGGTCATGTTTCAATTCTAACTTACCCTATCCTTTGTAAACCATTCGACACAGGTGCTGTTCATCTCATTCCAATATCACATAGCGGGAACCAATACCTCCTTATCTGTGTTCTTAGACATCTTGGGATGAACATGTCCCCATTAGCAGGTCATTATCGGAATCACCTCATTTTGTCTTCTTTGGCTCAGACAAAAAGCTCCTATATCACCTTCTTTCAGAATGACCTCCCATTTACAACTTCAATTATTACAAGCGACCTTCGGTGGTCACTAACGTCACCGCTTTGGCCTGCGGCGCTAGGAGCTCGCTTCGCTCGCAGTTTAGCTGGTAAACTAAGATACTCTTCCCTTGAGCCAGAATATTTGTAATCAGGATTGTCCTTTAATAGCTCACCAAACTTTCGAACTATACGTTGGAAATCATTTATCATAGCTATTCTAGGTTTTAACCTTTTTATGTTTTTGTACAATTTTGGAAATAATTCCATATGTTCATCTTTAAGGACACGGGACAATATATTATTACGATAAACCTCTTGTCTTCCTATTCCCTTTGTTTTAGTAACCCACATCCAATAATGCCTCTGTCGTTTTCTCTCCAAAGCTAAAGCTGATTTGCCGTCGTTGGACATGTTGTAGTAGCAAGACAACCAATTTCTATGACAGCTATACGCTTTTTCTTCAATTTCTTCTTTATTAGCTGGTAAACTAAGATACTCTTCCCTTGAGCCAGAATATTTGTAATCAGGATTGTCCTTTAATAGCTCACCAAACTTTCGAACTATACGTTGGAAATCATTTATCATAGCTATTCTAGGTTTTAACCTTTTTATGTTTTTGTACAATTTTGGAAATAATTCCATATGTTCATCTTTAAGGACACGGGACAATATCTTATACGCCCATTCTTCAAAATGTCGAGAAACATAGTACCTCGATCAATTCTGTTGGCTCGGCCGGGGGCTTGGCTGCGCAAACAGCGGCCTACGGCCGCAGCTTTCCGCGCTCAAATCCCTCGTTTTCCCCTTCGGCCTCGGCCTCGGGGCGAAACCCCAACACGGGATCCCCAGCACGAAGAAGAACGCGAAGAAGAACGCGAGGAAGAAGAACGCGAAGAAGAACACGAAGAAGAACGCGAAGAAGAACACGAAGTAGAATGAGAAGAAGAATGCTAAGAAGAACGCGAAGAAGAACGCGAAGAAGAAGAACGCGAGGAAG
>NC_134784.1:57143251-57145751 GCF_046742065.1 Oratosquilla oratoria | reverse complement strand
TGGAGCACCACCGTTCACGGTCCCTAGTTACTTGTAACATCTGTGCTGATTTGAGTTGTTTTCCCGTCGCCCTCATCAGCCCGTCCATATACTTCTCCCTCCTCTTTCCTCTTGCTCTCCTTCCCTCCACCATTCCCGTCATCACCACCTCTTCCAACCCTTCCCTCCTCATTATATGTCCTAAGAATCGCAACTGTCTTTTCCTTATTGTTGTCATCAATTCCCTATCTGCCTCCATTTCTCTCAAAACTTCTTCATTTGTTTTCTTCGCTGTCCATGGTACTCTTAATAATCGTCTCCATATCCACATTTCTGCTGCTTCTAATTTTTCCTGTTATTTTTTGCTGATTGTCCACGCTTCTGAACCATATAATAGTGTTGACCATATAAATGTTTTAACTGTTCTTCTCCTTATATCTGTAGAGATTTTCTTGTTTGTTAAAACCCCTTTCATTTTCTGAAACGTGCTTTTAGCTATCGCTATCCTTGATTTTATTTCTTTTTCACTTCTACAATCTTCTGTCAATACGCGCCCCAGATACGAAAATTTGGTTACTTGTTCTATTCTTCTCCCTACTATTTGTACTTGCACTCTTGGTGGATCTGTTTTACTGGCCACTAGTATTTTAGTTTTCTCCATATTTACATTTAAACCTTTCTCCTCACTAGTTCTTACGGTTACATTCAATAGATGTTGCAGTTTTTCTTCTGAGTCAGCCACCAATACCGTGTCATCAGCATATCTGATATGATTTATATTACTTCCTCCAATTTTAATCCCTTCCATTCCCTCTAATTCCCTAAGGATCATCTCCCCATATAAATTAAACAAATCTGGAGACATAATACAGCCTTGACGCACTCCCCTCTTTATAGCTTGAAATTCTGTTCTTCCTCCCCGTACCCTCACTGCTGCTCTTTGTTTCCAATACAAATTTCTGATGATATTCATGTCTTTGCTATTTATATCCACTCTTTCCAAAATATTTATCAAATCCTCATGTCTTACCCTATCAAACGCCTTCTCGTAGTCAACAAAGCAAAGATATACATTTTGTTGTTTTTCTATCATCCTCTCCATAATCGTTCTTATTATAAAAATTGCATTTGCTGTTCCTTTCCCTTCTATGAAACCAAGTTGCTCCCATGAAACTTGTTCTCTCACTTTATTTCTTATTCTATTTAAAACTATCCTTAATATAATTTTGGTTATTTGACTCATGATACTGACTGTGCGATGTTTACTACATTCCATTGTTCCGTTTATCTTTGGTATTGGTATAAAAATTGAGTTACACATATGTTCCGTTATTGTACCCTTTTCGTAAATTTGGTTTATTAGATTAGTGAGTTTTCTTATTGCAAAATCCCTAATGCCTCTAACATTTCAATCATCACACCATCCTCACCCATGGCTTTCCCTTTTTTCATTTTCTTCATTGCAAATTTCCCTTCCTCTTCCCTTATGCCTTTACTTTTTCTTTTAGGAATGTCCCCTGTGGGGCTACAAAGAGAAGGATGCCTAGTCCCAATCCCCGTCACTTTCTTCTCGCCTCTTACGATCCAAGTGGAAATACTTGGTGGCAGTATTCTTCCCCCCAACAACAACAATAATAATAATAATAATAATAATAATAATAATAATAATAATAATAATAATAATAATAATAATAATAATAATAATAATAATAATAATAATAATAATAATAATGATAATAATAATGATAATAATGATAATAATAATAATGATAATTTTTGGCTACCACCCTTACACGGGTGGTAGCCAAAAAGAAAAAGGCATAGAAATCACTCCCACCCATTTCATTTCCCATATATACCACTCCCTTCCACCCTCGTCCCTCCCTCCTATCTTGACACCTCCTGGACGACGGGTCATCCCTGCATCCTGTCCACTGCACATCCACAGAAAGGCCGCTTCATAAATTCGGCGACCCCCCCCCCCCCCTTCTCCGTCCTCTCTTGCAGGAAAGGAGAAGACGGGGAGAAATCCCTTCGGGCTGCGTAAATTTTTTTCTCATGCATACTTCCTCATCCCACATCCCCCACCCACTCCCCCTCATGCATCACAGGCTCATCTATACACCTCCCTTCTCCATTCACCGCTATCTTCTGTCCTTTCCCGTCCTTCCTCTACAGACATTCTTCTCTTTTGTAAAGCATCTTTCACCCCATCCATCCATCTCATCCTAGGACGTCCCCTCATATTCTCTCCTTCCATCTCCGCCTCCCACACTCCTTTTACTAATCTTTCTTCACTCATTCTTTCCATTTGTCCAAACCATCCTAATACTCTTTCATCAACCCTATCTCCCAACTCCCTTTCCACCCCTGTTCTCCTCCTCACCTCCTCATTTCTGACTCTATCCAGCCTAGTAACCGCTATCATACTTCTCAGACATTTCATCTCAAACACATCCAAACTCCTTCTCTCTTCCTCTCTCCTGATCCATGTTTCTGCCCCGTACATTGCCGTTGGCAC
>NC_134784.1:57125751-57138251 GCF_046742065.1 Oratosquilla oratoria | reverse complement strand
CTGTCTTCCGTCCTCTCCCTTCCTTCCTCAACAGACATTCCCCTCTTCCCCAAAGCCCCCTTCACCCCATCCATCCACCTCATCCTAGGACGTCCCCTCATGTTCACTCCCTACACATCTGCCTTCCATACCTCTTTTACTAGTCTTTCTTCACTCATTCTTTCCATGTGTCCAAACCATCCTAATATTCTTTCATCAACCCTATCTCCCAAATCCTTTTTCACCCCTGTTCTCCTCCTCACCTCCTCATTTCTCATCTATCTAGCCTAGTAACCCCCACCATACTTCTCAGACACCTCATCTCAAACACATTCAAACTCCTTCTCTCTTCTTCTCTTATGTTCCACGTTTCTGCCCCATACAGTGCTGTTGGCACAATCACTCCTTCATACAGTCTCCTCTTCGCATCCATTCCCAAATGTCTATTCCTCATTACACTCTTTAATCCACCAAGGCATTTACTCGCTTCTCTCAATCTACATTCTACCTCCACCTTCACTCCACCTTTTCCTGCTACACTTGCACCCAAGTATCTAAAACTATCCACTTCCTCCAGTCGCTCTCCCTTAATGTTCACTTCCAGTCTACTGCAACTTTCACCCCTTGTACATCTCATCACCTTACTTTTACCCACATTTATCTTTAGCTTTCTTCTATCACATACTCTCCCAAACTCTGCCACCAGCTTCCTCAATCCCTCCTCTGACCCTGCCACAAGCGCAGTGTCGTCTGCAAACAACAGCTGGCTCACCTCCCACTTTTCTCCATTTTCTTTAACCATCTCCAATCCCTGACTCACTACCCTAGCATTCACCTCTCGCACCACCCCATCCATGTATAAGTTGAACAGCCAGGGCGACATAACGCATCCTTGACGAAGTCCCACCTTTACTTCAAACCACTCACTCTCTCCATTTCCAATCCTAACACATGCTCTACTACTCACATAAAAACTCTTGACAGCTCCCAAAAGCTTTCCTCCTATCCCATAAATCTGCATAACCTCCCACAGTGCCTTTCTGTCTACCCTATCATAAGCCTTTTCCAGATCCATAAAAGCCCAAAAAACATCCTTCCCCTTTCCTATAGCTTTCTCACATATCTGTCTTACCACAAAGATCTGATCTACACAACCTCTACCCGTCCTAAATCCACACTGTTCCTCACCAATTACTCCTTCTGTTCCTCTCCTAATCCTCCCAATTAAGATTCTCCCATAAGCCTTCCCTACTACACTCAACAGGCTAATCCCTCTGAAATTACTACATTCACACTTGTCCCCTTTTCCCTTGTAAAGAGGAACTATACAGGCATTACTCCAGTCCTCCGGTACTCTACCCTCTCTCCAGCAAACATTAAATAATCTCACCAACCAGTCCACCATCACTGAACCTCCCTTTTTCAGACATTCTGCATGACATCCATCCAGACCAGGTGCCTTACCTGCTTTCATCATCTTTACAACTGCCTTCACCTCATCCTTCCTTATTTCTCCTCCATTCTCCTCACTCATCACTCTCATTTTCTTCGTATTTCCCACTGCAGCTATCTTTCCCTCCCTATCCTCCTTCACATTCAGCAACTCCCTAAAATATTCTGCCCATCTTCCCCTCACTGCCAATTCTTCCATTATCAACTCTCCATCTGTACCTTTTACCTTTTCTTCCCTACTTGATTCGCCTCCTCTTCCTCTCTTAATTTCTTTCCAAAACATCTTTTTATTACTTTCAAAATTTTCTGTCATACTCCTACCCCATTTCACATCTGCTCTCCTCTTTGCCTCCTTTACCTTTTGCTTTACTTCTCTTTTCTTTTCTTTGTACGTCTCATATGACTCCCCTGTCCTCTTTTGTAACCAATCTGTGAATGCTCGCTTCTTCTCTTCTACAACCTTCTTTGTTTCCTCATCCCACCATTCACTACCCATTCTTCTATTTCCCCCTGTCCTTCTTGTTCCACACACCATCCTTGCACACTTTAAGACTCCCTCCTTGAACCATCCCCATTCCTCCTCCACACCCATCTCTGCTCTATCCTTTACTCCCTCCCACTCCTCCTTCAGCTTCTTTTCGTACTCCTTCTCCTTTTCCTTTTCATTCAAGGAGTTCACTCTAAGAACCTCCCTACCTTTTGTCCCTTTCCTCCTTCTCCATCTATCCTCCACTCTCAACTTACCTTCCACCAAAAAATGATCTGATATTCCCCCACCCTCTCCCCTTAGCACATGTACATCCTTAACTCTTCCTATCATAATCCTATTTACCACTACATAATCCATTAGCGCTCTATCTACCACCCTTCACTCCACCACCCTCTCCCATGTGTACTTATGCTTGACTTTCTTCCGAAACACTGTATTTGCTATCATCAACTCTCTTTCTAGACACATTTCCACCATCAACCCTCCACTACGATTCTTTCCTGGAACTCCACACTTCCCAACCACTCCATCGATTGGACCATTTCCCACTCTAGCATTAAGGTCTCCCAGTACTATTACATTGACATTTCTTCCTAAACCCTCTATGCACTCATTTAAATCTATCCAAAAGGCCTCCCTTTCTTCCATGCTCTTCTCACTGCCCGGCCCATATGCACTTACAAAGACCCACAATAATTGTAAAAATAATAATAATGACAGTGATGCTACTATTACTACTACTACTGCTATTACTACTACTTCTACTACTACTACTACTACTACTACTATTACTACTACTACTACTACTACTACTACTACTTCTACTACTATTTTTTTTTATATAAATGAGATACGACCTCCATCCTCGTGGAACTGTGTGGTGGAAGCAGCAGGGTCTGTCTCCCACAGACACAGTTCATTGGCCCCTCTCCCGCCAATGACTGTGGTCGATGACCCTTTTATTTATCTATTTATTTATTCAATTATTTTTAATAATGCCTAATATAAAAGTTCATTTAACCTACTGTCAACCACAGTCTGCTCAAAATCTAGGTTTTGTATATGTGCTGATTTGCACGGTGGGGACCTGGTACCTCTCAGGCATAGGAGGGCTGATCTTAGGAATGAGAATGAAAGTCTACATTTCATTCATGAAACAATGGTGCTTTTTGGTTGTTGTTTCTTTTCAGCCATCACCTCAGCCAGCCGAGTGTAGAATGCCTTTGCTCTAGGACCCATCCCACCTGAAGTCGTAAAGGTTATAGGAGTGAATGAGCCCTGGTCTACATTCTGTATGCGCTCTTCGTACATCCTGATCTTCTCATACTCGTTCCGGTAGTGGGATGCCTCAGTAGTTAGGTTGCTGTAAAAGGGGGCCATCGGATCAAATATTCGCATGTCAAAGAAAGCCAATTGTCCCCATGTCCAGAAACCTCTTGCGCTGACATCCACTCTTGCTTCATCTGATGTATTGGACGTGCGGTATCTGAAGTTCTTCCCTCCTAGTGGGAGTAATGTTGGTTCGATAGTCACATCCTTGCACACCTCCTGAAGCATTTGGGCAGTGAGATCTCTTACCTCATCGTATTGCATGCAAATGAAACCACCCTGCTTGCATATCATCGCATGGTCTGGAGTAAATTGTACACCACAGGAGCATCTGTTAGGCAGCCCTCCCAATGGCCATCCATACCTCAGGGCAATGGCATCCGTGAATTCTCTTTTGTTTAAGATGAATCCCTTTGCCCTGATTGGTAGTGCTGTCAGCCAATTGGACGCCCCAACTTCCTGCGCCATAGTTATCTTTCTTTTTACATAATTCGATAGCCGAGCTAGAAGTGCTTGAAGTTCCTCATTCTGCCTCTCCTCCCTTCCCTTTGAAATGTTTTTTCTAATTTCTCTAATTTCCTCCATGTTAGTCTCCTTCCGTTGATCTTGTGACACGATATTGTTTGTCAATGAGGACGTGAGTTTCATGAAGTTATGGTGTTCTATGTCGGCAAGGTTTAGTGGGTTGGAGATGCCTAGCCCTCCCATTCTAGGTGGAAGTTCAATTAGTTTTCTTTCCTCTTCGTTTATTGTCTGTCCGTTGGTGATGGCCGGTATTAGCTCGTTTCTGATGGTTTCTTCAAGGGGTCTTATTAGGTCGGTGATGTTCGGAACCGTCCTTAATATGCAGTTCCACTTATGTTTAACACCATATATGAATGCGGCATATGCCGCCTGCGGTTCGGTCTTTGCAAAGTTGGCTAGAAGCCTGATTTCCGCCACCTATTCATTAACTTTCTTTTCAACATATTGCTTTTTAAAGGATTCTGAGCCGATCACTGCACCGAGATGTCTTTCCCCCTCTTTTGTTAACTTCACTTCATTGTTCTCAAAGAGGATTTTGGCATTGTCAAAGTACTCTGGCTTCACTATGAGGACAGACTTCTTTGCATTCGGAATGTAACCCAAGCCCGGGCCGTGTGCCAACACCAGATCCCACCACTTTTTTAGGTCAGCTACTTTTCCTGCCCCCGTGAGATCATCTGCATATGCTACCTGTTTGACCCTAGTGTCCTCATATTGTATCTTCTGCTGCAGGTGCATAAGACCGAGCGCGTACATTGCCATGGTTACCGGGTCTCCCTGAGTGGTGCCTTCCGCGGATTTGATGATCTCCACTTTCGTTTCTTTTTTCTCAACCCTGTTGGTGACAAATAGGTTTGCAGGTTCTCTGTATGTGTTCTCCACATACCTGGCCAATACTGGACATTTAATTTTGATGTGTATAGTAGCCTCTCTATTTAAGCTGTTGAATGCGTTTAATGCGTCGGCTGATAGGACTGCTTCGCAGTCTGGTTCCTCGAATATCTTTTTCATGGCGTGGACTGCTGCCTCGGAATCCGCCTGTTGCTCCGCGCACACTTGCAGGTTACCAGCCGCTCCTTGCACCTCGTCCTTCGCGACTTCCATGATGGTTTTTCCTATTATTCTTCTCAACACCTCGCCTATACCAATCGGACGACAGCCAGGTTTCTTTTCTAGCGGGATAAGTCTGCACGCTGTGTATGCTTCCAGGTGCTGACAGTCCTCAGTCGCCAGTTTCTTCGCCAAGCCAGCGATGGCCTCCTGCAGTCCCACCGCTGCCGTTCCAAATAGGTTGGCGCTAAGGAGACATTTCCATCCAGACGCATCTAAGCCCGATGGTTCTGCCGCTCCCTGGGTGTGTAGAGCAGGGTTCCAGATCCTTTCTCTTGTGATGCTGTCAAAGACTACTTCGTGGGTGGGAAGTAGTCGCCACTGAATTTAGAGTCCAGGTTTGCTGGTCTTGCTTTTGGATGATTTTCTTTCAGGATCTTTAGCATTTCCTCGTTTAGGGGTAGAACTCCAGGATCTTCATTCTCCCCTGCGAGCGACCTCAAGGCAGCCGCAACCCTTCCCTGCCTCATCTTTCTGAAAATTTTCTGGCTTTGTCTTCTGGACTTTTCTTTCTGTTGATGCCCTTGTTGAGTCTATCTTGGATGGCCTCTGCTTCCATCAACAGTTGCTCCACTTCTCCCCTTTCCCACTTTTCCATCCTCCGTTGCAATGCCTGGACATTCTCAGAGTGTTTAGTTTCCTGTGAATCCTCTGACATGTAAGGTGTGAAAGGATAGCTGGCGTTTTGAATATCATCGGGACGTAGGGAGATGAATTTATATATGCTCTTAATAGATAGGTCATTTCCTCTATTAGGACTTTGGATGCATTGCATTTAGGCGGGATGATGATGTTTCCTGGAGAGAAGGCAAGTATCCTGTTGTAGGCGTCGTCCAACCACTCCTTAACCCTGGGCTACTGCCATGTCTGCCAGAACCCGCCCTCCTCTCTCCCACTCTGCTGCTCTTGATGACGTGGGCTTTCGTCCTCCGGCCTCAAGTTCGTGGGATAACTTCCCTCTTCTAAGTCTCACTCACAAGACCACTACACCACGTTCATCTCTATCGCATCACTCCCATCCTCCACTTTCTCCACATCTCCCAGTTGATCACTCCAGCGGTTGTTGCTTCCCTTGATTTCTGCATCCTCCTCCTCTTCTACAGTTTGTGCATTTCCATCCACTTTTGACGCAAGCTCATTGCCTGCAATTTTGTTGTGCAGATGTACAAACGCAGTATGTTTTGCCGACCATCTTGGGTGGGACTCCTAGTCCTTGGGTGACTTAGATGGACTCCCTAGTCTTCACCAGTGACAGCCCCAGGGCACAGCCTCTGTGGTAATTTAATTACTTCAAATTGACATTCTCCGTTCGTCCACTGGCTTAGCAGTATTCAATTCTCACATGATAGATCACAATTTCCCCTCATGTTTGCCGTGAGTCAATAGACAAAGAGGCTGGTTTAGGTAATTTGCGAGTACCTATTTTCACTTCAGGTTAAGTAGAAGATCTGATGATAAGGCGTGTTTTTTCTTGATTATAGCTGAGAAGTCGTCGACCACGTATACTACTACTCCTTCTTCTACTTCTACTACTACTACTAGTAGTAGTAGTAGTAGTAGTAGTAACAATGACAACTACTGCCTGAAGTTTCACTTAATGGAACCAGAAACGGACTTCGGGAGCTCCCATAGATCGATCTAGGAAAATGTGACAAGTTGTCTAAGGTGTATTAATGTGGGTCTCTTTTTGATACTGGTGAGTAGGAGCAAGAAGAGGAGGGGAGCAGTCGCCAATTAACTCTGTAGCGATTTAACCTTGCACAGCAGGTCTTATCAAAGTAATCTCTACAATTTACGCAATGGATCACTCTGTAAATATGTTTTATGCAAACTTACTTTTCAACAATCCTCATGTATTCTATATTTTTGAAAAGAAACCTATAGTAAAAACATTAGCTATCTTACCACGAAAGGCATTTACATGATCTATTTTATACATTCATATTACGATCAATTTCTCTTGTTCATTTTTGTACGTAGACTACGGTTAATAAACGCGTAGGAGGGGAGGGGCAGGTCATAGGAGTTATATTAATCCTACGGCAATTAAAAGAATCGTACTGCAGTATCTGATTTCGCCTTTGTTGTGATTCTCTAAGCATTTACTGCAGCTGATTAAGTGACCAACGGTACTGATTCCAACTCACAGCGCTAGGCCACACAGTCTGGTTTTCGGTTTGCAAGGAGAGTCACAACATCTCTACATGTGTATATACAGTATATAAGAAAGGAGGGTAGAGTTGTAGTTGAGGACAATAAGAAGAGATCTTGGGCTCGATTCGAAGACCGAGTGCCATCTCTACAAAAGTTTAAATGTTGTTTACCAATTTGTCGATAGTGAAAATGAAGAGGAAGCCGCAGGTGACGACGAAGAAGCCCCAGGGGAACTCGGCCACCTCCTCCATACTTTCATCACGTGAACTCAGCTCCTGTAAACGAGGAATTGACAGACATGAGGTAAATTCAAGGGAATCAGTACCATGTAGGACGAAGGTTCTTTGTGTCTTTAATGGGAATTAGTTTGAAAGGAAAAACCATGAAAATGAAGATAATGCGGGAGTGGAATCAACAGGGTTAGAGGGACAGTGCAGTGGTGTTTTAGGTAGAATTAAAGATGGCAGCGGTCCTAGTATGAGTGCTGCAGGAAAACAGTGAGTGGTGTAGGGTGACGGTGAGGGCATCTTGGGATTAAAAGGGGCGTGAGGAGAGGGGAGGGGAAACGGGGAAAGTGAGGACGATCGTGACGTGACGTGGTGAGGTCGATGACTGAGAGATCAAGGATGATTTAGGAGAGTGAGGACGGTGTGGGAAGGTGAGAACGGGGAGAGAAATTGAAGATGGGTAGAGGTAGTAAGGGCACAGGGAGACAGATGCATAAAAATATCAGTAACGTTATATCTATACATAATTAAACACACACACACACACACACACACACACACACACACACACACACACACACACACACACACACACACACACACACACACACACACACACGCACACACACACGCACACACACACACACACACGCACACACACACACACACACACACACACACACACACACACACACACACACACACACACACACACACACACACACACAAACATTTTTCAACCAACTTGTGGCGCAGTTGGTAGAGTTCCCGGCTGCCACTACGGCGGTCCAGGTTCGAATCCCTCCCAGCGCTGAAATAATTTCAGTATCGTGGGCGGGGAGTTGGGGATATGCGTGTGGGGTGATGGGTGTGTGTGTGCATGTAAGGTCACAGCATTAACCATAGATCGGTCATATATGAGTTCTGAGCTCTCTTGAGGGTGGAAATAGCTGTCGATCACGAGTCCAACACGTGATCCAAGACCATGGTAGCCATGGTGAATCACACATACACACACACACACACACACACACACACACACACACACACACACACACACACACACACACACAAATACACACACACACATACACACACACACACACACACACACACACACACACACACACACACACACACACACACACACACACACACAGACATACACACACACACACACACCTCGTGGCGCAGTGGTTAGAGTTTCTGGCTGCCACTACGCCGGTCCGGGTTCAAATCCTGCCCAGGGCTGAAATAATTCAGTATCGTGGGCGGGGAGTTGGAGATATGCGTGTGGGGAGATGTGTGTGTGTGTGCATGTAAGGTCACAGCATTAACCATAGATCGGTCATATATGAGTTCTGAGCTCTCTTTAGGGCGGAAATAGCTGTCGATCACGAGTCCAACACGTGATCCAAGACCATGGTAGCCATGGTGAATCACACACACACACACACACACACACACACACACACACACACACACACACACACACACACACACACACACACACACACACACACACACACCTCGTGGCGCAGTGGTTAGAGTTTCCGGCTGCCACTACGCCGGTCCGGGTTCAAATCCTGCCCAGGGCTGAAATAATTCAGTATCGCTGCGCTGCGTGGTGTTACTCCAACTCTCGTGGACGGGGAGATTGTGTGTGCGTGTAAGGTCACAGCACTACCCAAAGATCGGTCATATATGAGTTCTGAGCTCTCTTTCGGGAGGGAAATAGTTGTCGATCATGAGTCCAACACGTGATCAAAGACAATGGTGAATCACACACACACACACATAAACTCTTGGGTTGTGCTCTTCTTTCAGTTTCAAGTGTACATTGACAAAAAATTTTGTTAATGGTGTTGGGATAATTATGTTGTATGTGTATTATGGCTGTCATTAATACTGATTGTAAAATTTGCGTTTCAAACATACAGTTAAAGAACCCCTCATGATCTTATATCAAACACTTTTCAATCAATTATAATAATATATATCTATATAACAATTTTTCCCCCTATAACGGAGGTATTCAAGTCAAAAAGAACGTACCCACTCCCACCCATTCCACTCCCATCCAACACCTTTATGAAGGGCCATCCCTATGCCACGGCCATTCCCCTGGGTCAGAAACAATGTAGCAAAACAAAGTACATCCACAACAAGGCCGCTTCACTTAATCGGCAACTACCCATTCCTTCCGTCCACTTATGCGGAAAATAGAGACGGGGAGAAATATATATATATAAGCGTACATGCTTTTTGTGTTTTCCTCGGCAATTTGCAATTATTATGTCGAACTATGTGTGTCATTATCTGCACTTCATGTATATTGATTATTTGCCAAATAAATTTATTTATCTATTATCTAAGTCGAGTGATAACTGCCGTCCTAAATTAATTTTACAAAGAACTAAGGCCAATCGTAGCTTGTGGTTGAGCTGGTACGTATCCTTGATGGATTTTTGTCGTTGTAATACCTGAATAGGATCGCCAGTGACGGTGATGCCAATCAAATAATTCCGTCAGTCATCTCCGGACTCGAACCGAGTTATTACAACGACGAAAGTCCATCAAGGATACATACCAGCTCAACCACAAGCTACGAGTTGGCTTAGTTCTTTGTAAAATTAAGTTAGGACGGCAGTCAGCAGTCGACTTAGTCCTTCGGGAGTTAAATTAACTCCGAGGTTGGAGAATTTTAGAGTCTCGGTAGCTCAGTTGGTAGAGCGTCGGCTTTGCTTCTCGCACGCCTCGGTTTGAAGCTCTAAAGTAATTTTTGTGTTCTGATAGGCGTTTATTTATACTAGATTGTCTTCGTTTTACTCCCACCACCCAATCTCTGATTTGTTCTTTCTTCTCCATATATATATATATATATATATATATATATATATATATATATATACACATATATATGTATATATATATATATATATATATACAGTGCTCGACAAGTATGTACGAACGGTTAGCGACAATGAGTGCTGAGGAGTGTTGAGGACTGTTTTTGCTGAAATGCACAATCTTATATAAAAAATTAGCATATGGTTGCATTATTTGACCTATTTTCTTTAAAATATGTGATTTCCATGTAATTTGATCCTAGAGAAGTTACGTTTTTATCCTCTACAAAATTATTAACCACATACCGTCCGACTCACTAATTGCCGACCCCAACCAATGAAGGTTTTTGCTCAAATACACAATTTTACATAAAAATTAGCATATGGTTGCATTATTTTACCTATTTTCTTTAAAATGTGTGATTTCCATGTAATTTGATCAAAGACAAGTTACGTTTTTATCCTCTGCAAAATTACCTCTAACAGCTATGAATACCGTCCGGTTTTTGCTAAAATGCAAAATTCTATATAAAAAATTAGCATATGGTTGCATTACTTGGCCTATTTTCTTTAAAATGTGTAATTTACATGTAATTTGATCGAAGAAAAGTTACGTTTTTATCCTCTGCAAAATTGCCGACCGAAACGCTCATAGTCGACCGAACTCGAACAAGAACGGTTTTTGCTGACATGCACGATTTTATATAAAAGATCAGCAAATGGTTGCATTATTTGATCTATTTTCATTAAAATGTGTGATTTCCATGCAATTTGATCAAAGAAAAGTTACGTTTTTATCCTCTGCAAAATTACCGACAACAGCTATGAATACCGTCCGACTCACTCATAGCCGACCAAACTCGAACAAGGACGGTTTTTGCTTAAATGCACGGTTTTATATAAAAAATAGCCTATGATTGCATTATTTGACCTATTTTATTTGAAATGTGTGATTTTCATGTAATTTGATAAAAAAAGAAGTTACGTTTTTATCCTCTGCAAACTTACCGACCACAGCTACGAATATCGTCCGACTCATTAATAGACGATCAAACTCGAACAAGAACGGTTCTTGCTGAAATGCACAATTGTATATAAAGAATTAGCATATGGTTGCATTATTTGACCTATTTTCTTTAAAATGTGTGATTTCCATGTGATTTGATCAAAGAGAAGTTACGTTTTATCCTCTGCAAAATTGCCGACCACAGCTATGAATACCGTCCGACGGTTTTGCTGAAATGCACGATTAGTCAAACTACATGAAAATCACGCATTTTAAAGAAAATAGTCGAAATAATTTAACTATATGCAATCTATCACACTAATAACACAATAGTAAGAAACTTAGAGTCTAGTTTGTCAACAATTCGATTAAGGAAGAGGACTGTACGGAATCTATTTGGGTAGAGATTATAGGCAAGAATAAGAAAGCTATTATTGGCGTCTTGTATAGACCTCCTAACCTCAGCATTGAGCAGACTGATTCCCTGATTCATGAAATTCACAGAGCGTCCCAGTACAAAAACGTTGTAATCATGGGAGATTTTAACTATAGAAACATTGACTGGGAAACTTTAATAGGAGATCATGAAGCGAAGAAATTCCTAGATGTAGTGCAGGATAATTTCCTAAAACAAATGATTACCGATCCTACGAGGGGACAAAATACCCTGGACTTAATTCTAACAAATAATGAGCACCAAATTAGCAGCGTAGTAGTGGGAGATAGTCTAGGCTTTAGCGATCATCAAGAAATAAGATTTAATGTTATTTGGGAAAAAATAAAAAGTACGAATAACGTTCAAGTACCAGACTTCAGGAAAGCAAACTTTGACAATATAAAAACCTATTTGAAATTGAATACGAAAAGCCAGGCGGACGTTTCAGACATTCTTGATTCTCGTTGCGGGGCTAGTCAGGTGTGGGTCATGGACGGTAAGAAGCATACCTTAGGTCAGGTCTGGGTCAAAGAGGGTACTACGCATACCTCAGGGCAGGTCAATTGGGGGCGAGGGCCCAGCAGTCAGGTCAGTAATTTAAATGACATGTATAACAATCTAACTGATCTAATTATTAATGCACAAAATACATTTATCCCCCTAAAGTCAATACGGAAAAATAGTAATACTCCCAAATGGATGACGGACAGATTGAAACATGAGATCGGAATGAAAAGAGGACTTTACGTAAAAATGAAAAACGGGGAATCACACCTTAGATCAAGATATAACGAAATGGCAAAGCTGGTTAAAAGGAATACACGTTCAGCGAAACGTAATTATGAAATCAAGGTTGCCAGTCAAGCAAAATCCAACCCAAAGGGTTTCTTTCACCTCTATAGAACAAAAAATAAAGAAAGAATAGGACCAATTAAAAACAATG
>NC_134784.1:57118251-57120751 GCF_046742065.1 Oratosquilla oratoria | reverse complement strand
AATCTTGTTAGTGAGAGCAAAGAGTAAGACCAGGAGTGATAATGAACGCAAGAGTATGGCGATAGTATGGCGATAGTAGAATAATCACTTCAAATCTGTCTTCACGAGAGAGAAACCACAATATTGGGACGAAGGTAATGAAAGGCGATCTCCCCTCATGAACGAGATAACAATAACACAAAAAGAAATATTGGAACATCTATCAAACCTTGACGTCAGGAAATCACATGGCCCAGATGGAATTGCAAATTGGATTCTAAAAGAATGCAAAGAGGGAAAAATATCGAAAGACTGGAAAAATGCTAACATTGTACCAATATATAAAGGAAGAAACAAGGAAGAACTAACTAACTACATGCCAGTCTCACTGACAAGCACTATAGCAAAAATTTGTGAGAAAATCAACAAGAATAGATGGGTAAAATACCTGGAAGATAATAATATAATAAACCCAAGACAATTTGGGTTCAGACAAGGAAGATCATGTACCACAAATTTGATGTGTTTCTACTCAAGATTAATAGACAGTGCAAAAAAGGAATCGATGGGATTATTGTGCCTTCCTGGACTTACAAAAAGCTTTTGATAAAGTACCACACAAAAAATTATTAAAAACAAAAACAAAAGAAAACTGGAACATATAGGAAGGATACAAGGGAACCTACTAAAAAGGATGGAGGACTTCTTAATTTGTAGAAAGGTGAGAGTAGTGCTCAGAGAAAAATATTCAGGTTGGAAAGAGGTGATCAGTGGAGTACCGCAAGGATCTGTATTGCCACCAATAACACTGGCCTGCGTTAAAAAAAAAAAATTCAAAGGTCGAAGGTTTTTCAAGTGGTTTATAGGTTTTTTGGTGCGCTGAATCCAAAAATGTCATCCGTTTCCTTGGATCAGGTCTAGTTTTTGAGATATGAGAAGTGCGACTTTTGGGCCTTGTATAGTACTAAGTATAAGGAAACCGAGGCTGCGGGTATAGCCTATTCTTATTATTATTATTTTTTTTTTTTTGCATAAAAATTATACTGTAGCACCCCGAAACTGATACTGAAACCTAATGATGTCTTTGTTTACTTTCAGGAAACTGAAACCGAAACTGAAACTGAAACTGCATTGACTACATTGACAAACTGCATTGACAACACTGAAACTGAAAATGGTTTAGAAAAGTGTTATCTCCAATCAATGAGACTGATTTTATAAGAATCTGTGCTTTTTACAAGAATCTGTGCTTCTAGTGTTTCTATTTTGGACACGTATCTTAGATTGACAGAAAATGGAACGCAAATGCACAAATCATCCTGATAGGTTCTGCTACATATGTGGTAATGTGATTCTTCCTCGTCGACTAGCAAATATAACTGATTTTGTAAAGAGGGCATATCATGCTTACTTTGGAGTTAAGCTTGGGGACCAGGACAAGCTATTTGCACCCCATGTTAGTTGCAAAACATGTGTCGAGAACTTGCGTGATTGGAGAAATAAAAAAAGGAAGAGTATGTTCCAATGGTTTGGAGAGAGGGTAAAGATCATGTGTCAGACTGCTATTTCTGCATGACTAATCTTAAAGGAGTCAACCGCAAGAACAAGCATTGTATTCAGTATCCTAATGTTCCGTCTGCCATACGACCAGTCCCTCATGGTCCAGGCCTGCCCGTTCCCGAGCCAGATGTTGCAATGGAATCTAGCTCTGAATCGGAGTCTGGTAACGCACTAGACAGGGCAGAGGGTGGAGAATACATGCCAGAAGAGAATGACCGGCCAGTGCCTCTAACACAAGCAGATCTCAATGACCTGGCACGGGATCTAAACCTATCAAAAGAATCAGCACAGCTTCTGGGTTCTCGTCTTCGTGAGAAAAATTTGCTAGCACCTGAGACAACATTCTTTTGGTACCGAGAGCGTGAAAGAGAATTTAGACAGTTCTTCACAACCCAGAAGGACTCGTCATTAGTTTACTGCAACAACATTGCTGGTTTGATTCAATCAATGGGGCTGGACTATGTTGCTACTGAATGGAGACTGTTCATCGACTCTTCCAGCAGAAGTCTCAAGGCAGTCCTCCTTCACAACGGAAATAAATACTCTTCAATTCCAATCGGTCATTCGGTGCAAATGAAAGAAACTCATGACAACATGGATCAGCTACTGTCTGCTCTGAACTACAATGACCATGGTTGGTTGATCTGTGGAGATCTTAAGGTAGTTGGATTGGTTTTGGGACTACAGGGTGGGTACACAAAGTATCCATGCTTTTTGTGTTTGTGGGATAGTCGGGCTGATGATTAACAATTTTTCAGACAAGAATGGCCACAACGACAACGTTTGGAACCTGGTTCACACAATGTTCAGGCTCGTTCTCTTGTTGAACCAAACAAGGTCTTACTCCCACCTTTATATATCAAACTGGGACTGATGAAGAACTTTGTGAAGGCAATGGACAAGGACGGCATGGGATTTACTTTTCTTCAGCAGAAGTTTCCTCGGATCAGTCTGGAAAAGC
>NC_134784.1:57110751-57113251 GCF_046742065.1 Oratosquilla oratoria | reverse complement strand
GTAGCAAAGTAGGACATTTGGTAACACGTAGCGACAATAATTCCACTAACGAAAACAGGGTTGTTTATAAAATCCCGTGTAAAAGCTGTCCCTCTTCATATTTTGGTGAATCTGGTCGCGGAACATAAAAATGACGTAAAAGCCCATAGGACATCTAACTCCATAGTAATACATGTGGATAAACATGGTCACCTTCCAGACTGGAACAACACAACCGTATTAAATAAGGGATCATCCAAGAAACTAAGGAAGACAATTGAGGCAGCATATATCAACACTAATAACAGCATTAACCATAGAGAAGGCTTTATATGTTTAGCAAAAGCCACAAGCTTATTAATAATAAAAGAATACGCAAATAAAATAACAAGCTCTCCGAAGCGTACCATAAGATGACCCGTCCGTCTATAAAATATCCTGTTACGTTTGAGTTGTTAGCTTTGTGATCAAGACACTGCGGGTCGAAACGTTAAGGCGTGAAATTCTCCCATTACTCCTCGTCTACTTCTTTCACCTTCAATGTTATATATATATATATATATATATATATATATATATATATATATATATATATATATATATATATAATATATATATATTATATAATATATATATATATATATATATATATATATACGGTATAGATATGTAGATATATAGATGTGTATACATTCATTCACACACACACACACACACATACACACACACACACACACACACATACACACACACACGCACACACACACCCATACACACACACACACATACACACACACACACACACACACATACACGTCGGTCGAAGTGACAGCGAAGTTTGGAACTCCAGGGAAAATTCAAGTTTCATCGATCTCAACAACGAGGGAGTACATTTGTTGTATTAGTAGGGAAGGGGAAAGCTCGTGGTGTAGTGGAAAGGTGAAGAAAAAGGAGGAAGAGAGGGATTACTGAGGAAAATATAAGGAAATGAGGAATGGGACGAACGGGCCCCGAATGTTAGAAGAGGTGTAAACAAAAGAGGTGCAGAAAACACACACGAGGGAGAACAAGGAAGGAGAGGTGTCAAAAGCAGAAATATAGATAGTAGCAGCTCAATGGAAAGAGAAGATAACTGCTTTTATGGATTTAATGAGAGAGGATGTGACAACCTCCCCCGACTAGTAAATCTGGAGGAGAAACTAAAAAAAAATGGACGAAGCATGGGAGGTTAGGTTTAACCAATTAACACTAGTTACTCAAAGAGTTGATAAACTGGAAGAAGAAAAGAAGGAGAATCAAAACCTAACTAAAGAAATAGAAGAATTAAAAAGACAGTTAAAAGAAGTAAAAGATGAGAATGAGGAATTAAAGAAGAAGAATAAAGAGAATAAGGAGTCCATAGCAAAAGAAGCACAGGGTTAGAGAAAAGTCCAGGAGAACAGCAAAATTGTATGTAGAAATATAGTGACACAACAGACGAAAGAACAAATTAAGGACACATTTATTAAAGTGGTGAGAGAGAAGGAGAATATAGTAAGAGACTTAGCGGACAAAAAGAAATGTATAATTATATTAGGGATGGAAGAGAAGCATAATCCAAATAGGACCACAAGAGTAAAAGAGGAGAAGGAAAAAGTAAACAAGATATTAGAAGTAGTTCAAAAGGATGGACAAGAAAGAGGGAAAGAAATTGAAGAAATATATAGAATAGGGAAATACAATACAGATAAGACCATACCAATTAAGATCAAAATAAGGTCATAAACGACAGCAGAGAATATCTTAGCAAAAACATTAGTAACTAGCGGATACTAATCAATATAAACAGGTATAGATAAAAAGAGAAATTAATAAAAAGGAAAGAGAGGATGAGAAAACAAAAAGACTAGAAGATAAGGGGGAAAAAACGAGAAAAGAAGAGAGTCAGAAAAAGATAAATTCTATTGGAGAGTAGTGGATATGAAAGTGGGGAAATGGTTCATAGCAGAGAAAAACGGAAAGGAAAAAGAAAACACCATGGAAGTAGCAGAAAATTAAAAGTGTCTTACACAGATGACTCAATAACAGGCTTGAACGAACTGAATGATTACCTGAAGGAAAAAAGAACCGGACACAATGGGAATTGTAGAGACAAAATTGAAAGGTCCACTACCACCCAACAGTGTAGGACATGGTGTATATAATTATTGGATTAGAAACGGAGAGGTAAAACAAGTAAGTGGAGTTATGGTCCTGACTAAGAAGGATATAAATGTGAGGAATGTCCCATATGGAAAGAATAGAGATGATTATGATGGAAGTGGAGGACAGGGATGGGAAGAGCAGGAGGTTTGTAGTAAATTATGTACTTCTTAAAACGGCTTCGCGGGAAGAAAGAGAACACAAAAATATGTTAGAAGACACAAGGATAACACTAAATAAGAATATGGAAGATGGAGGAAGAATAGTTATAATGGGTGACTTTAATTGTAAAGAAATCTGCTGGGAAGAGATGACAGTGAAGGGTGGAGACGACCTATGG
>NC_134784.1:57100751-57105751 GCF_046742065.1 Oratosquilla oratoria | reverse complement strand
GGCGACATTCGGCAGCTCTTTCGTCGGCTCGTGGAAGGTATATGTATTTGTCTTGTAATCGTCTAAAGACGCAGATTCCATGGAGAGAACACCCACGCTGGATCGCCTCAACATTGAAGATACGCCTTTTGTGCCGTCATTCACACTAGTCTCTAGCTCTGTTTGACGTGCTAAACCCCATCAATTGAATCGAAAGTACTGCTATCCGAGTTAATTCCCCTTTCTCGTGGAATCTCGCTCTGGCAGGATTATGTCCCATATGACTCTCTTAGTACGATCGGCATAGCCCGTGTGGTCTTTAAACTTGCCTTCACGACAAGAGAGGGGAACCCCTCGTGAAGAATAGCCCGGTCTCGCGTGTCTAGGCGCACTCAGGCCTCGTATTCGTTGATTGTTGCGAGATAGACAGGTTTCGTGCGTTAAGCGACATAGTATCAACGCGCTCGTGAGCGCCCGCTCCCCTCCCCCCTAGATTTACGTTTTTTTCACATAACCTCTCCGTTGCTTCAAGTGTCAACGTTGTGGTCATCACCAGGCACGATGCACTGCTAAGCAACCTAAATGCGGCATTTGCAGCATGCCTCATGTCACCAAGACTTGTCTTAACAAGTTTAAGGCTGGCACGGAGACTGTTGCCAAGTGCCCCAATTGTGGCAAGAAGCACCACGCCTGGAATACTTCTTGTTCAGTGCGTAAAGCTCAGGCCATTGCCTGTAAGGAGAGGACAGAGAAGCAACAGGACTTCATACCTGCCCCCCCAGGTACTTTTGTATGGAACAACAGGAAGCACTCTCCCACTGTACCACAGCCAACTACACCTAGTGCTCCTGATCTGAAACACTTTCCCGCACTTAAAACAGATACTACACATACACCTACTCGAAAACAGCCAGCTCAAAAAAAAAAAAAAAAAACCCACGCCCAAACCCACCCCCACCCCCAAGCCGACGCCAAAGCCCATGCCCACGCCCCCAGCCCCAACCCCACGAGCACAGGAACGGCAGTCCCCCCCCCCCACCTCAATATCCGTCTGTCATCCCCCTGCGGGAAGATGATATCAGTCTGATTGTGACTGGTGTCGTCGCTGGGATCACAAATACCCTAAGGAAAAGTAATGCAAAGATGACACTAGACATGGTGAATAAGGCTGTCACGAAGGTGCTCAACCTCTTAAAAAAGAAGAGAAACCCCTCCAAAAATCCTAGGCGAAAGGAGAGGACTACCTCCTCCTCCACCTCTTCATCTTCCACCTGCTCCTGCTCCTCCCCTGCCTCCTCTTCCGCCTCTATCTCCTCCTCCTCCCCTTCCACTTCCCCTAAGCCAGCCACACCCACTTTTACCATTGGCAAAGCGACACCCACAGCATCATTGAAGACGAGGAAAACGCTTGCTGCTAAGTCCCAACATCAATGTGCTCTTTGGCTTGAAGACTCCTCTTCTGATAATGAGGAAAATGTTTCCACTGTTCAAAAGTCGCAACCCATCTTGTCTTCTGACCGGGGAGGACAAGATAAGGACGTAATGGAACTCGAAAGGGAAGAAAGTCGCCCTGTTCAATAGTCAATTAAGGTTGCTACAGGGGAACATAAACGGGTTCCGCAGTAAAAGCTCGTATCTCCTTGCGCTTGCGCAAGAGTATGATTACGATATCATACTTCTCCAAGAGACATTGGTGAGCGATGAGGTGCATGATCTTAATTAAGTCATCTATCCCCTGTAGTGAAATCATGGACCCTGTATCATGTGGAGATGGTGTGGAAGTTCTTGCGGTTCGACTCCATTGGGCCCACGAAAAGTACACCATCTATAATATACACAGGGGCCATAGTGCGGAACTGGACCTTGGAGAACTGTGTGCTCTTGCTGCGGACAGGCTCCTCATCATAGGAGGGGACTTCATCGCCCATCATACAATGTTGATGTCGCCCCAAAGGCCCAATGTCGCTAGGCGCCACTTGAATTACGTGTTAGATGAAAGCCCTGATATTGCGTTGTTGAATGATGGTAATCCAACGCACGTGCAAGGTGGACGACTTGATCTGACCTTGGCGACGGCCACTCTCCTCCCTAGGGTAACCTGGGAGGTGCATCCTAGTGTCACTAGTGATCATTTTGGTGTCTCTGTGCACATACGGGATGCACCACCCATACCAGCCGTATTACCTGTTCCCAGGTGGAAGACTGCTCTGGGAAACTGGCCGGCCTTTGAGAGATCTGTTGAAGAATGGGCAGCATCTTACGTTCCACCACAGGACATGGAAACGTTAGAGGCTTACTTTTCTACAGCCCTTCAGGTGGCTGCCAACAGAGCCATCCCAAAGACTCGCCAGTCCCCCAGGGAACATAAGAACAATTGGTACTATACCCCCGAGGTGAAAGAGGCCAACCATCGGGTGAACATACTTAGGCGTGTTTTCCGACGGCGCCGAACTCAGACCAATTTGGCTAACTTACGCGCTGCAGTTCGTGACGCACATGTCACGGCTGCAGATGGCAGAAGAGCAAAGTTTCTTGAATTGTGTGAGGGCTTTAACGCTCACACCTCCCTAGCAGAACTGTGGTCCAAGCTCCGTAAAGCTACTGGCAGGACTCAACCGTGACGCACTCATCATGCCCCTGATACTGAGGCGCAGCGATTGGTGCAAGAGTTTGCCTCTCGCTTCAGCAGCACCTCACTCCCGCAGTGTGTTCAAGGCACACTGCAGGACCTCCAAGGAGTGAGGCGCCATGGTATTGAGGACAAGATGAGTCGGTCGGATGATACTGACACTAGCTTTACGCTTCAGGAGCTACGGGTCACACACAGGACCAGCTCAGACACGGCACCTGGAGAGGACTTCGTCACCTATTCCATGCTGACCCACCTTGGGCCAGCGGGTGATGAGGCACTTCTAAGGGTGATTAACGCGTCTTGGAGGACTGGCAAGCTACCAACAGCCTGGAAGACAGCAATCATTACGCCAATTCCAAAGCCAAAGGAACCTGGTGCCTATCGCCCCATCAGCCTGACAAGCTGCATGGGGAACACATCGGAGAAGATGGTGCTAAACAGGCTGCTGTGGAAATTGGGCCCAATGCATGAGCATGTACATGTTTATTGCAAGGGCACTGGCACAGTAAACAGTAAAGCAACACTCCTCAATGCTGTCAGTGGCACACCGTCCATCGTGGTCTTTTTGGATTTGGAAAAGGCGTTTGAGCTGGCCATTCCACTTGTGATATTAGACACCCTTGCTCGCAAGGGTGTAAAAGGTAAGCTGCTTTCTTGGATTGCTGACTATCTCAGTCACCGGTCTGCGAAAGTAAGATTTCAGGGTCACATATCAGAGGCCAGAATGCTGGAGAATGGCACTCCACAGGGGTGGTGGTGGGGGAGGGGGGGTCCTCAGCCCCACTCTGTTCAATGTGCTCGTCTCCAACATTCTGGAACTACCTCTACCCAATGAGCGCAAGGTTATCTCTTATGCAGATGACCTTGCACTTATAATTACTGGAAGGCGACGTTGCTTCAGCGGGGCCCAGCGCTGCTTAAGTGCCGTAGCGACAGAATGTTGCAGGTTAGGGTTAAAGATCTCCCCTACCAAATCGAAAGCCATGGCGTTAGGACTCTGGAGTGAGGGGGAGCATCTCACCATCCAGGGCCTTAGGCTGGACTGGGTCCACCAGTTTCAGTACCTGGGGGTCTGGGTTGATGGGAAGCTCACCTTTCAGAAGGAACTGTCATATCTCAAGGAGAGGCTGAAGGCGAGAACCAGTCATGAAAGCAATGACGGGGAAGGCACTTGGTGCCACGCACCAGGTCCTTCGCACATTATATGTGCAAGCAGTCCGCAGTTTGGTGGACTACGCTGCCCCAGCTCTCTTAACTGTGGCGACTGCCAAGCTTGAAGACCTAGAGCCTTGCCAAAATGCCGCAGCTCAACCTTGGACCAAGACTGTTAACCTCCAGATGGAGACTTCATTGCCTTCATTAGCACCACGGGTCAGAAGGCTGGAGGTTGACTTTCTTACCAAGATAGTCCAGAGCCTCAAGATAACTGAGCTGAGTCAGAGCCTTGTGCTAGCTCTGGGACGGGTGGATAATCTTATCCACAGCGGTACCTGGCTATCTCAAGCGGCTAGACTCCAAGACTCTTTCAAGCTCACCAGTGCTCTCCTTGAGAAGGGTAGGGACTCTCCACACCCAGAGTTCAAGTCCCCACCTCCATGGCTGTCGATACCTGCCACCTTCGTTGCCACAAAGCTTCCCAGTAAGAAGAAGTTATGTGACCAGGAAAGAGTTCGAGCGCAGGCTCTACAATTCATCCGCGCACTGTCGATACCTGGAATGGCGGTCTATTATACGGATAGCTCCGTGGACCCCAACAGGCCTCGTAGTGCGGGGCCTGCTTTTGTGAATGATGGTTTGACCTTTGGTAGGAGAGTATCTGATCATGCGTCCACTCTCCAAACTGAGTCCATAGCGGTTCAAGGAGCGTTAGAGCATGCTCTAATATCTAGAACTGGTCCTGTGGTGATCCACACGGACTCACAGTCTCTGCTAGGCAGCTTAGATACGACACAGCCCAGCGACAATGTACGCCTACTGACCTCCATTCGAGCACTCCTGCTGAAGCTACATTAGTAAGGCAGGAGTGTCACCCTCAACTATGTGCCGAGCCACGAAGGCGTCCCAGGAAACGAGCTAGCTGTAGCCGCAGCAGAAGCGGCGCGCTAAAGACCGGAAGTCGATGTTGTCGTCCCTCTTAGCAGAAATCAGTTGCGCATACGCATCAGGGCTCTCAACCAGGTACAACGGTTCCTTCAGCACAGACTGGAGGCAGAGGTATCAGAAAGGACGAGGTGGTACAGGGCAGTCACAGACTACAAGCCCCTTGTACTTCCTCGCTCCACACCTAGAAAAGTGAAAACTCTGCTATTCCGTCTGCGGCTGGAGGACCGTTGTTTCTGGCAGATCAAAAGAAATCCGACACCTGAAGAAAGAAGATGCAGCTACCCTC
>NC_134784.1:57090751-57093251 GCF_046742065.1 Oratosquilla oratoria | reverse complement strand
TGATAATAATAATAATAATAATAATAACAATAATAATAATAATAATAATAATAATAATAATAATAATAATAATAATAATAATAATAATAATAATAATAATAATAATAATAATAATAATAATAATAATAATAATAATAATAATAATAATAATAATAATAATAATAATAATAATAATAATAATAATAATAATAATAATAATAATAATAATAATAATAATAATAATAATAATAATGATAATAATAATAATAATGATAATAATAATAATAATAATAATAATAATAATAATAATAATGATAATGATAATGATAATAATAATAATAATAATAATAATAATAATAATAATAATAATAATAATAATAATAATAATAATAATAATAATAATAATAATAATAATAATAATAATAATAATGATAATATTAATGATAATAATAATAATAATAATAGTAATAATAATAATAATAATAATAATAATAATAATAATAATAATAATAATAATAATAATAATAATAATAATAATAATAATAATAATAATAATAATGATAATAATAATAATAATAATAATAATAACAACAATAATAATAATAATGATAATGATAATAATAATAATAATAATAATACATACATACATATACCAAGGCTTTTTCCCCCTTCCAAGGGAGGTAGCCAAAAAGGGAAAGGCATAAAAACACTCCCACCCATTTCATCCCTAAATACACTCCACACCCCTCCCACCCTTCCTCTCATCTGAGCACCTCCTGGGTGACGGGTCATCCCTGCACCCTGCCCACCGCCCTGGGTCAGAAGCAGTGTCGCAAGACACAGTACATCCACAGCGAGGCCGCTTCATTTAATCGGCGACCCCCCCTCTCCGTCCCCCTTTGCATATAAGGCGAGCACGGGGAGAAATCCCTTCGGGCTGCGTCAAAATTTACTCACACATACTACCCCACCCCCCACTTCCCCGCCCATTCCTCCTCATGCAGTCACAACATCATCCATATACAACCATTCTCCACTCACCTCTGTCTTCCGTCCTCTCCCTTCCTTCCTCAACAGACATTCCCCTCTTCCCCAAAGCCCCCTTCACCCCATCCATCCACCTCATCCTAGGACGTCCCCTCATGTTCACTCCCTCCACATCTGCCTTCCATACCTCTTTTACTAGTCTTTCTTCACTCATTCTTTCCATGTGTCCAAAACATCCTAATATTCTTTCATCAACCCTATCTCCCAAATCCTTTTTCACCCCTGTTCTCCTCCTCACCTCCTCATTTCTCACTCTATCCAGCCTAGTAACCCCCACCATACTTCTCAGACACCTCATCTCAAACACATTCAAACTCCTTCTCTCTTCTTCTCTTATGTTCCACGTTTCTGCCCCATACAGTACTGTTGGCACAATCACTCCTTCATACAGTCTCCTCTTCGCATCCATTCCCAAATGTCTATTCCTCATTACACTCTTTAATCCACCAAGGCATTTACTCGCTTCTCTCAATCTACATTCTACCTCCACCTTCACTCCACCTTTTCCTGCTACACTTGCACCCAAGTATCTAAAACTATCCACTTCCTCCAGTCGCTCTCCCTTAATGTTCACTTCCAGTCTACTGCCACTTTCACCCCTTGTACATCTCATCACCTTACTTTTACCCACATTTATCTTTAGCTTTCTTCTATCACATACTCTCCCAAACTCTGCCACCAGCTTCCTCAATCCCTCCTCTGACCCTGCCACAAGCGCAGTGTCGTCCGCAAACAACAGCTGGCTCACCTCCCACTTTTCTCCATTTTCTTTAACCATCTCCAATCCCTGACTCACTACCCTAGCATTCACCTCTCGCACCACCCCATCCATGTATAAGCCAGGGCGACATAACGCATCCTTGACGAAGTCCCACCTTTACTTCAAACCACTCACTCTCTCCATTTCTAATCCTAACACATGCTCTACTACTCTCATAAAAACTCTTGACAGCTCCCAATAGCTTTCCTCCTATCCCATAAATCTGCATACCCTCCCACAGTGCCTTTCTGTCTACCCTATCATAAGCCTTTTCCAGATCCATAAAAGCCCAAAAAACATCCTTCCCCTTTCCTATAGCTTTCTCACATATCTGTCTTACCACAAAGATCTGATCTACACAACCTCTACCCGTCCTAAATCCACACTGTTCCTCACCAATTACTCCCTCTGTTCCTCTCCTAATCCTCTCAATTAAGATCCTCCCATAAGCCTTCCCTACTACACTCAACAGGCTAATCCCTCTGAAATTACTACATTCACACTTGTCCCCTTTTCCCTTGTAAAGAGGAACTATACAGGCACTACTCCAGTCCTCCGGTACTCTACCCTCTCTCCAGCAAACATTAAATCAAAGGAAAATAATAATAATAATAATAATAATAATAATAATAATAATAATATTAATAATAATAATAATAGTAATAATAATAATAATCTACTATAATAAAGTAGCAGTCTCTGTCTGTCTGTTTG
>NC_134784.1:57073251-57085751 GCF_046742065.1 Oratosquilla oratoria | reverse complement strand
AATGAGAAAAGTGATTGACACTCCAATGAGACTGTACCAAATACTAATTAACCGAATATTAATGATTCCTTGAAATGTATATACCCCATAGGAAAAAGTAATCATTTGACGCTTGGTTTCTAAGTGACAGAGGGAGATTATGAAAAGGAAGGTAAATTTTTGGGAAGACAGACTTCTCTAATTTAAGAATATTTTTCAATAAGTAAATTGGGGAGATTACATAACTGCTAAAGAAACTGAAAAATGGACCACCTTTAAAAACATAAACAAAATCATGCCCGGGAATGGAGAGAGAATTCAGTTGAATGACAGGTTGGAAAAAAAAAATAGAGAAGAAATAAGAAAATTTTGGTGAAACTAAGATGTTTCATACATTTGTCAAGGCACAAAAAGATATCTCCAAATAAATATTGGATGGTAAAGTTTACAAAGAAGTATTGAACACATGTTTTCTATTAGTATTCACTTAAGATAATGAATAAACAGGAGAAAGAGAATTTGACTTAATAATGGATTGTATGAAATAAAGGTAGAGGTGAAAGAAGTATATAGACTATAAAAAATATTAGATGTGTGAAAACCTCCGAGGCCTGACGTTATCTAAAACTGAATTTAAATGGAGTACGTAGATAAACTGGTGGAAGAGGGGCTAGTGTTACATTACTTGAGGAGGGCTAATGCAGTACCAATTCATAAAAGAGGAAATAAGAACTAAATTGTGTGAAAGAATAGTGTATGTCAGAGGGGCTACCTATCATGAACGCAAGATCATTTTGGTCGACGACAAATTCGTTTTAGAGCAAGATTATGTGTATGAAACCTACTAGGTTTTTACTCAAGAGCGATTGATGTTCTGCAGGAGAGAGGAATGGCTGCACATTATATGTCTGGACCTAGAAAGGTATTTGATAACGTATTACAAAACAGACTTTTATGGAAACTTAAGTTTGTTGGAGGTCTTAAATGAATGAAGGGCTTCCTGATAGACTCGTACACGAGGACAGCATTGAAGGACAAGACGTCGGGATGGAGGGCAGTGATTAGCTGATTCCCACATGGATCGGTTATAGCAGCTTTAATGCTCTTAACGTACATCAGTGATGTGATATAAGGTACGACCTATACTAACATGTTTGCATACATACACACATACATACATATACCAATGGCTATTTCCCCCTTACCAGGGAGGTAGCCAAAAAACAAAGGCATAACATCCACTCCCACCCATTCCATCCCCACGTACTCCATTCCCATTCACCCCCTTCCCTCCCTTTTACCTTGTCTACTCCTGGATGACGTGTTATCCCTGCATCTCGACTACTGCCATGTTTACAGATGGTGTAAAATACACGGGAAAATAAAAGGGGATGAAGAATGCAAAATGTTATAATATCTAAATACTATATATGTATTGAATTAGAAGTGGAAAGTGAAGTTTAAAGAAAAGAAAAAAAGAAAAGTATTGGAGATAGGTAAAAGCTCAAGAAATTATCCATGAATTACGCAGTGAGAAATTATTTAGTTACTAGAGCAAAAGAAGAGGACTTAGAAGTGATGGTCGCTGTCATGTATAACTCGGAGAGAATGTTGTTTTCTTGTGTTGGGCTGTTAGGATTATATTTGTATCAATTTTATAAATCTCCACACAGAATTATCAATGCATGCAATTACAAAATGAGTTTCACTGTTTTCCTACACACTACAAAATATTTCCCAGCCTGGTGCAGAGTTCATATGAAAGGGTTAGAAAACAGGAATTATCCATATTAAAAGGAACAAGTTTAGTCGACTAGGGCAAAGAGATGGGAGCACACGAACGTATCTCTTTTCCTGAATATCACGACCAGGTCAATGAAATCAGGCACATAAACGCGCAAGCACACTCGTACAAATACACACACAAAGCATACAAATTACACATGCAAGCAAACACATACACAAGCACACGTAACCTACACAAGTACACACAGATTAACAAGCATAGAGAAACTGCATAAACACAGACACACACACACACACACACACACACACACACACACACACACACACACACACACACACACACACACACACACACACACACACACACACACACACACACACACACACACGACTCGGTGGCGCGGTTGATAGAGCACTGGACTGTCAAGCACGGTGGTGCTCGCAGTACCTAGTTCGAATCCTACCCAGGGCCGAAATTATTTCGGTATCGCCGCGCTTCGGGTCGTTATTCTGACTCTCGTGGGCGGGGAGTTGTGTGTGTGTGTGTGTGTAAGGTCATAGCATTACCCATAGATCGGTCATACGAGCTCTGAGCTCTCTTCCGGAAGGGAAATAGCTGTCGATCACGAGTCCAACACGTGATCCAAAAGACCAAGGTGAATACACACACACATACACACACGCAGTGGCGCAGTGGTTAGAGTTTCCGGCTGCCACTACGGCAGTCTAGGTTCGAATCCCGCCCAGGGCTGAAATAATTTCAGTATCACTGCGCTGCGAGTTGTTACTCCATCTTTCGTGGGCGGGGAGCTGGGTGTGTGTGTCCGTGTAAGGTCACAGCATTACCCATAGATCGGTCATATATGAGCTCTGAGCTCTCTTTCAGAAAGGAAATAGCTGTTGATTACGATTCCAACACATGATCCAAAACCGAGCTTCCGAACTGTCAACACCTCTCAACTAGAGCTTTTGAAGACACCCAAATAAAGCGAAAATTCTCAATAGTACAAGGAAAACAAGAGACATGGTTTGTTTTGAATGGGAGGGGGAGGACTTGTGGTTACCCAAAATGGTTTCTCTGCAGTATTTAGTCGATCTAATGAGAGAAAATTCAAGAAAATAAAAACTATGATTTTGAGCCGAATGTCAACTAAAGTACAAAGCTCTCTGGGGGCGCTACGCCGTAAACAGAGGCCTTGAGACACCAAGGATGTTTCGACTGTATAACGAGGACACTTTTTCTGGTTTTGGTTAGTACGAAAGAAGAAATCTGAGTCAAATCTTAGACATGGAAAGGGAGATGAGTATTATTAGAAAATTGTGGGAGAAAGAATTCATAGGACTAAGAAAAGAGATTACAAATTTAACGAAAGGCATTTTTTTAAACTAAAAGTGAGATATGTGAACTAAATAAAATATATTCCGAACTAGATGATGAGCTAAAGGGATTAAAAAAGATCTAATGTGAAAATAAAAAGATGAAAATCAACGATACTACCAATAGTGAGAACTTAAAAAAGAAGCAAATAACAAATTACAGGCAATGTCTGAAAGTGGCGAAAACTTAGATGAGGAAATTTTGCAGAAGATTAAGAAATGGAATTAAAACAGAGAAAACGAAGAAATTGCTTTTAAAGAGATAGTAAAATAACAGATGTAGGAAAATGCAAAGGACACAATTATTCAAGTAATCAAAGAAAAGGCAAATTGGGTCAGAGATACAGTGGATAGAAAAAAGTGTATAGTGATATATAACTTAAGGAAAAACATGATCTGATAAGGTACATGAGAGAGAAAAGGAAAAGAAATAGCAATAACAATTCTAAAAGAAATACAAGAAGGTAACCAGGAAGTAGAGAAAGATATAGAAGTGTACAAAATGAGACAATATTCTAAATAAATAAATCTACAGCTAAAGATAAAAGGAAGATCACAAATGGTAGTAGAAGACATATTAGCAAAAGCAAGCAAGCTAACAAAGAGTGAACATTACATGAGGAAAAAAGAAAAAAGACACTAAGAGGAGAAGCTAAAAAAAAAAAAAAAAAAAAAAAAGAAGAAGAAGAGAACGGAAACCAAAAGTAAGAAGTTCTATGAGAGGGTCATAGACATGAGACTGAGAAAATGGTACATCAAAGTAAGCAAAACAAAAGGAAAAAGATAATAAAAGTAGCCTATACTACTAAATGATTACCTGTCAGATGAAAAATCAGACATAATGGGAATAATGAAGACGAAATTAAGGGGTCCACTACCACCTAATGGTGTTGGACATGGGTTATACAATTATCATATTAAAAAGAAAAGAAAAAAGAGAGGGACAGAGCGGAGGAATCATATTCTTGGTCAAGAAAAACTTAAATGTAACGAAGGTTACAGAGTGTAAAAACAGTTGAAGACACCGACATGAAAAGTAGAAAGATTGTGGTGATTTATATGCCCCCCAAAAGTGGGCTCTTGAAAAGAGAACGGGCATTAAAAAATGTTAGATGACACAAGGCATTCATTAAACGAGATACTGAAGGATGGAGGTAACCTGGTACTTATGGGAGATTTTAACTGCAAAGAAATCCATTGGGAAGAGATGACAGTGAAGGGCGGAGAAGATCTATGGAGAAATGTATTACTTGACATGACCATGGAACATACACTAACACAATGGAGAAACGAAAATACTAGATACAGAAGTAATGAAGAACCGTCGAGACTGGATTTAATATTTGCAAGACACCATTTGGAAAGAGTGACCACATACTAGTAGAGGTTGAACTAAAGGAAGAAATATATACGGAGAGAAATGAGAAATACAGAAAAGGAAGATTGATGTACAACAGAACGGACTTTGGAAAACTTAAGAAATTCTTTCAAAATGTAAATTTGGAAAAATCTAATTTGAAGAGACAAAAGTGGAAGAGAAATGGACGATCTTGATGGAAATCTATAATGAAGGAGTGAATGAATACGTACCAAGACAGAAACAAGAGAAGGTGTACATTAAGTACTGGTTTAACAGAAGATGCAGTGAGGCGAAAGATATAAGGGATAAAGCTTGAAAAAGATGGAGAAAATATAAAAACTTGGAAAGTGGCAAATATATATCAACCATAGAAATGAATATGTAAAAGTGTGCAGAGAGGAAATGTAAGAGGCCGGTAGATAGAGGTAGACATTTAAGTAGATAGAGGGGTAGGTGAAAAGATATGCAAATTTTATTACTTGGATGTTTTGAAACAATGGCCGAATAGGAAGTGCAGAGTTGCATATTCTCGCCTGCCGTCTTGTGTTTTGTAAACATAGGTTAGGATATCGAGAAAATGTTGATGTCGCGAAATGTTAACACGAAGCCACGCTCAGCTTGCGACAGATTGCTTGCGTAAACAGTATTGCTTGAGACAGTGTAGCAGTCTTTCTGACTGGAGAAAAGGGTGGAGGAGGAGAAAAATTAATTATTGGTGCTTGGAGGTAAAGTCCCGCCCAAGGGTGGCACTTATTTGTAACGTTCAAAGTTATTGGATGAATTAAATAGTGACGTCGAAGCAGACTTGACTTGGTAGGTGTAAGAGGATCCCAGGTGGGAATCCTCTGGTGTACCTAAGACCATACGTTGTACCAGAATTCGTGAAGAAAATGAAGAAAATTTTAAGTTCAATTTAATTCACCTTCGTTACTGAGTTATGGAACTTGACTAAATACATACGTTACGAAAGAGGCATAGGGCCTACAGACGAGTGACTTACAATACTAAAAGGATAAAAAGAAAATGAAGAAAGTTGTAGTGAATGAGGAATTACTATATCATAGAAGGGAACTGAAAGTGTTGGTAGCAGCGGAATTAACAGGAAAAAATAAACTACGAAAATGACATAGAAAATTGTAAAGATCAACTCAAACTATTCTATAGTTAAGAACAAGATATATAGCCAGACTAAGACATCTAAGACAAATGTAGTGTATGAATCCGTTATAATACCGAAAGCTACACGCCTCTTAATAGCACATACGTGGTTCGTACAAAATACAGTCTTAGCCGGCGTTTAACGATACAGGCAAAAAATGGAGCAATAAAACAATATATGAAAAAACACAAGAAAAATATCGGTAGAAGTGAGTAAAAAACAAGAAAATAATTGCTAACAGTGGGGACTTCCGAAGGTTGCAATTGTTAGAAATATCAATTCGTGAAAATTCCCCATCAGTGAACATACAATCTGATATGACGTCTACGATATCTTGATCTAATTCCGCACTATGCCTGGGTGTGTAGATGTCTCCACCCCCAAACCGCCACCCTGCTAATTACCCATCCAACACCGCCCACCACCCACTCCCCCCTACCTAACTTTAATGGCGCTACTACCAAGGAGTCAACCCCCAGGCAGGTGAGGTTAGCATAGTATAAAAGCAGACAGACATGGCGAGGGTACACCCGGCTGGGCTATTACACCAGAGAGGAGCTACGAGAGGACTTCGCCAGCAAAGGGTGCAACCACTATGTCGACGGAAGTGACTCAGTTATGGACACAGAGGTTACCGATAATACCTCTCTTCAATAACACTGAGCTGAGCGTCCTTCAGTAGAACATCAACGGGTTCCTCCGTAAGAGATCATATCTCCTGGCTATCGCTCAGCAATGCGATTTCGACATCATTCTTCTGCAGGAAACACTACTAAGGGAGGAGGTGCGATTCCCGGGATATCGCACTTTCTCCTTACCGCGCAGTGACACCACGAGAGGCTGCATGGCCCTTGTCAAGGACAGCCTACCCTACAGCGAAGACACTAACCCCATATACTGTGGTGATAGCGTGGAGGCTCATGCGGTCCTCGTACAACGAGGCCATGAGACATTCACCGTCTACAACTTGTACAGGGGCCGTCACGCGGTCCTGGACCTCGGGGAAGTGAGCACCCTTGCTGGGGACAGACTCCTCATCCTCGGAGGGGATTTTAATGCTCACCACCCATCTCTGTCATCCACACAAGGCCCCAATGCTGCTGGGAATCACCTAACCTTACATTGAACTCCTCCCCCCACAGCGCATTGCTCAACGACGGCTCTCCGACCCCTGTACGGGGAGGCAGGCTTGAACTGACCCTTGTGACTGCCACTCTCTCCTCTCGCGCGAGATGGAAGATCCACCCCGTTGTTACCAGTAACCACTTTGTCGTATGCACGTACATACGAGATGTGGCTCTGCCACCGGTGGTGCCACATATTCCGCGGTGGAACACATCCAAGACCAATTGGCCTCGCTTCTCCAACGCCCTGGCGTCCTGGGTAACTGAGTGCAACCCTTCGGCTTGGGACGCCGACAGCTTGGAGGCGGATTTCTCAGTCGCCCTCCACGCTGCCGCGAGCGTTACGATTCCACTGCAGGGACAGTCCGCCCGGAGACACAAGAACCACTGGTACTACGACGAGGAAATGAGAAAGGCCAATACACAGGGTGTGCATGTTCCGTCGCGCCTTCCGGCGGAACAGGACACAGGTCAATCTTGTCAACCTCCGAGTGGCAGTTCGCGAAGCACATGCCACGGCTACGCGTGTCAGAGTAAATAAATTTCATGAGTGGTGCGAGGGCTTCAAGGCCCACACCTCCGTCTCCGAGCACTGGCACAAACTTCATGTAGCCACTAACAGATCTCGTCAACGTCTAACCCATCATGCCCCAACCGAAGAGGCGCAGCTGCTGGTAGAGGAATTCGCCTTTCGAACCAGCAATAACTTCCTTCCGCAGCGCGCCCAGGAGACGCAACAGCAGCTGCGGGAGGGAAGGAGATACATATGCCTATACATATACATATACATATACATATACATATACATATACATATACATATACATATACATATACATATACATATACATATACATATATACACTCCATCAAGACTATACCGGCTACTGATAAAGGAACGGAAGATGTGGAGCATACTCCAGTAAGTGCATAACTGCGGCCGAAGCCGTCACTTTTGCCCAGTGTGCTTAGATTTTTTGGGGGCAGGTAACAGTCACTGCTGGAAAGCTGAAAAATACGGGCCCTAAAAGGAGATGCAAGATCTGCACGCTTTTGATTACGCCACCAGAGAACTAGCAATAATAATCTGCCATTATTACGCTACAGTAGATAATGACGATGTAGCCCTTGAATTCCAGTCGGTAGGAGATACAGAACCGAGAAATAAACTATACAGACAAGGCAAATGCAATTTGGGGAAGACACTTTTGAAGAAGGTTGGTAGAAATTAATAATATTAATAATAATGATAAAATCTTTATAAAAAAAAATCGGTTAAATGACTTATCTGATAACGAAAATGTGACATAGAAAGCAGTGGTGTAGCATGGAGAAAATGAAAGAAGAGGGGATATAAAGATGTCTATAGAAGAAACAGACGGGGTAGAAATCAGTATATGAGGATTGGAAGAGAAGAGTGGAACTTTGAAAATTGTATTACTGATAAATACAAATATGAACCTAAATCGCTCTAGAAGTTTGTCAACGGTAAACTGAGATACAGGAAAGAAATCTGATAGTAGATAGAAAGTTTTGTGTACAGTAGAAGCATAAACACAGGCTGAAATAATAAACAAATATTTCAAATAATTTTTTTAAGAAATGTCAGACTATATGAAATAAATGGGGAATCAAGAACACAAATTATTGGAACATAAAAGATCTAGGGCCTGATGGAATTTTACATTGGATACCTGCATTTAGGAACAAACTGATGGACAAGTTTCATGATACTATGTGGTCATTGGAGAAAGGGCTAGTATCATAGGACTGGAAACAAGCTAACGTGGCAGCAGTTTATAAAGAAGAAAATAAAGAAAAAACACCGAAATTCAGATTATCGTCCTTGGCCAACATGAAAGCAATATTTTGAGAGGGTTGTAAAAGATAAATGTAAAATGTAAAAGTTAATGTAGAATAAATAAATGTAAAATGATAAAAAGGTAAATAATCTTGAAGAGATGAGCATTTTGGTGGGTAACCAATTTGATTTTAGAACTAACTTTGCTCAAAAGTGGTTGATGTGCTGCAGGAGAGTGGGATGGGTAAACTGTGTATGTATTTGTCAAACTACTTCACAATCGCCTTTTATGGAAATTGAAGCATATTGGAGAACACAGAATGGATTAAACATTTTCTGAAAAGCCAGTATATGAGGACATTAGTAAAGAATAAGGTGTCAGGATGACGGATTGCGATTATCTGGATCACAGAAAGGTAAGTTATGGCAGCTGAAATTTGTTTCAATATCTAGACAATATAATTATATGCCTAGAGACAACTGTGGAAGATGAACACACACACACACACACACACACACACACACACACACACACACACACACACACACACACACACATACACACGGCCCCGTGGCGGATTGGTAAGGCACTGGCCTCACAAGCCGGAGAACCGGGGTTCGATTCCCCGGCCGGGCGGAGACAAGTTGGGTTTGTCTCCTTTCACGTGTAGCCCCTGTTCACCTAGCAGCGAGTAGGTACGGGACGTTAGTCAAGGAGTTGTGACCTTGCATTTCCCGGTGTGTGGAGTGTGAGTGGTCTCAGACCTACCCAGAGATCTGCTAATAATGAGCTCTGAGCTCACTGCCGTAGGGTGGTGTCTGGCTGTCTCGAAAAGAGGCTGCAGCAGATCCGAGGTGAATACACACACACACATACACACACACACGCACGCACGCACGCACACACACGCACGCACACACACACACACACACACACACACACACACACACACACACACACACACACGTCGGTCGAAGTGACAGCGAAGTTTGGAACTCCAGGGAAAATTCAAGTTTCATCGATCTCAACAACTAGGGAGTACCTTTGTTGTATTAGCAGGGAATGGGAAAGCTCGTGATGTAGTGGGAAGGTGAAGAAAAAGGATGAAGAGAGGGATTACTGAGGAAAATGGAAGGAAGTGAGGAAGGGGACGAACGGGTCCCGGATGTTAGAAGGGGTGTAAACAAAAGCAATGCAGAACACAATGGAAAGAGAAGATAACTGCTTTTATGGATTTAATGAGGAAGGAGGTCACAATCTCCCCCGACTAGTAAATCTAGAGAAGAAACTAAAAAAAAAAAAAAAAAAAAAAAAAAAATGAACGAAGCATGGGAGGCTAGGTTTAACCAATTAACCCTAGTTACCCAAAAAGTTGATAAACTGGAAGAAGTAAAGAAGGAGAATCAAAACGTAACTCTAAAAAAAAAAAAAAAAAAAAAAAATTAGAAAAATTGAAAAGACAGTTAAAAGTAAAAGATGAGAATGAGGAATTAAAGAATAATAATTACAAAGAGAATAAAGAGTCCATAGCAAAAGAAGCACAGGGTTGGAGAAAAGTCCATGAGAACAACAAAATTGTATGTAGAGATATAGTGAAACAACAGATGAAAGAACAAACTAAGGACACAGTTATTAAAGTGATGAGAGAGAAGGAGAATATAGTAAGAGACTTAGCGAACAAAAAGAAATGTATGAAATTATTAAGGATGGAAGAGAAGCATAATCCAAATAGGAGCACAGGAGTAAAAGAGAAGGAAAAGGTAAACAAAATATTAGAAGTAGTTCAAAAGGATGGACAAGGAACAGGGAAAGAAATTGAAGATATATATAGAATATGAAAATGCAATACAGATAAGACCAGACCAATCAAGATCAAATTCAGATCACAAACGACAGCAGAGAATATCTTAGCAACAACAGGGAAACTAGCAAACAGTGATCAATATAAAGAGGTATGGATAAAAAGAGAAATGAATCAAGAGGAAAGAAAGGATGAGAAAACAAAAAGACTAGAAGCTAAGGAAAAAACAGAAAAGAACAAAGTCAGAAAGAGAAAAATTCTATTGGAGAGTAGTGAATATGAAAGTGAGGAAATGGTTCATAGCAGAGAAAAACGGGAAGGAAACAGAAAACACCATGGACGTAGCAGAAAATTAAAAGTGTCTCACACAAACATAGATGGCTTAATAACAGGCTTGAACAAACTAAATGATTACCTGAAGGAAAAAGAACCGGACATAATGGGAATTGTAGAGACAAAATTGAAAGGTCCATTACCACCCAACAGTGTAGGACATGGTGCATATAATTATTGGATTAGAAACAGAGAGGTAAAACAAGGAAGTGGAGTTATGTTCCTGACTAAGAAGGATATAAATGTGAGGAATGTCACTTATGGAAAGAATAGAGTAGAGATGATTATGATGGAAGTGGAGGACAGGGATGGGAAGAGCAGGAAGTTTGTAGTAAATTATGTGCCTCCTAAAACGGCTTCGTGGGAAGAAAGAGAAGACACAAGGATAACACTAAACAAGATAATGGAAGATGGAGGAAGAATAGTTATAATGGGTGACCTTAATTGTAAATAAATCTGCTGGGAAGAGATGATAGTGAAGGGTGGAGACGACCTATGGTGAAATGTACTACTTGATATGATTATAGAGCATACAATGACGCAATGGATACAGGAGAGTACTAGGTATAGAAATGAAGAAGAACCATCTAGACTGGACCTAATAATCACATCAGAACCCGAAATAGTAGACAAGATTGAATATAAGACGCCAAGAAGTAAAAGTGACCACACATTGATTGAACTGGAAATAAATGAGGAAAAATACATGGAAAAAAACGAACAATATAGAAAGGGAAGATTGATGTATGGAAAAACAAATTTTGGTCAAATAAGAGAATTCTTTCAAAAAGCAGACTGGGAAAGGATACACAAGGAGGAAACAATAATACAAGAGAAATGCAATAGTTTGACAAAAATTATAGAGGAGTGGAAAAGTATGTTCGAAGACAAAAACAAGAAAAAGGATATGTAAAGGGTTGGTACAACAAAGGATGTAGGGAGTTAAAAGACAAATAGGGATAAAGCTTGGATAAATGGAAAAAATACAAAAAACCTGAAAATGGAAAATATATACTGGTTATAGAAATTAATATGTACAAGTGTGCAGATAAGAAAAGAGAAAATACGAAAAAGATGTCATGAAAAAATGTAAAGAGCAACCAAACTATTTTATAGATTTGTAAACAACAAACTGAAAAACAAACAAGAGTTAGAGAAACTACGACATGGAGGAATTGAATACACAGAGGAAATAGAAATGGCAGAAATTATGAACAAGCATTTTAAGTCGGTGTTTACGAGGGAGAATATACAACCTACAGGCATCAAGTGGGAGGAGAAAGTCCCCCTATGAAAGAGAGGGAAGTAACAAGGAAAGAAATAATGAATCACTTGAGTAATCTCGATGTCAGAAAATCGCATGGACCAGATGAAATGGCAAACTGGATTTTGAGAGAATGCAGGAATGAACTAACAGACAAAATACATATTCTAATAAGCAGTTCATTGAAAGAAGGAAAAGTTCCAGAAGATTGGAAAAGAGCAAATATAGTACCAATATATAAAGGGGGAAACAAGGAAGACCCTACTAACTATAGACCGGTCTCTCTTACAAGTACGATAGTTAAAAGTGGTGAAAGAGTTATCAAAATTAGATGGGTAAGGCATTTGAAAAAAAAAAAAAACATACTTCACCCAACGCAATTTGGATTCAGTCAAAGACGATCATGCGTCACAAACTTAATGTGTTTCTATTCAAGGCTAATAGATGTAACACAAGAAAGAGATGGATGGGCTGATTGTGCATTTCTAGACCTGAAAAAAGCTTTTGATATGGTGCCGCATAAGAAGTTGCTAAAGAAATTAGAAACTGCAGGAGG
>NC_134784.1:57060751-57070751 GCF_046742065.1 Oratosquilla oratoria | reverse complement strand
AATAAGAATATGTAAAAGTGCTGGTACAACAAAAGTTGTAGTGAGTTAAAAGACAAAAGAGACAAAGCTTGGACCAGATGGAAAAAAGACAGAAGACCTGAAAAATGGAAAATATATACCTGTTATAGAAATGAATATGTACAAACGTGCAGAGAGGAAAAGAGAAAATATGAAAAAGATGTCATAGAAAAGTGTAAAGATCAACCAAAACTATTCTACAGATTTGTAAACAATAAACTGAAAAACAAACAAGACTTGGAGAAATTAAGACAAGGGGGAGTTGAATACACAGAGGAAATGGAAATGGCGGAAATTATGAACAAACATTTTAAATCAGTGTTTACAAGGAAGAACATACAACCTGAAGAGAACAAATGGAAAGAGAAAGTCCCCCCTATGAAAGAAATAGAAGTAACAAAGAATGAAATATTGAAACAATTGAGTAATCTTGATGTTAGAAAATCGCATGGACCAGATGAAATAGCAAACTGGATTTTGAGAGAATGCAGGAATGAACTGGAAGACAAAATACATAGCATACTAAACAGTTCCTTGAAAGAAGGAAAAGTTCCAGAAGATTGGAAAAAAGCAAATATAGTACCTATATATAAAGGAGGAAATAAAGAAGAACCTACCAACTATAGACCAGTCTCTCTAACAAGTACAATAGCAAAAATTTGTGAAAGAATTATCAAAAGTAGATGGGTAAAATATTTAGAAAAAAAAAAACAACGTGCTAAACCCAAGGCAATTTGGATTCAGATCATGCGTCACCAATTTAATATGTTTCTATTCAAGATATAATACAAGAAAGAGATGGATGGGCTGACTGTGCATTTCTAGACCTAAAAAAAGATTTTGACAAAGTACCACATAAGAAGTTGCTTAAGAAATTAGAAACTGAAGGAGGAATACAGGGCAAACTGCTAAATTGGATGGAAGACTTTTTGCAAGAAAGAAAAATGAGAGTAGTGATAAGAGACCAACACTCAAAATGGGATGAAGTAATGAGCGGTGTTCCGCAGGGAACAGTTCTGGCCCCAATAATGTTTGCTATATATATTAATGATATGGACGAAGGAATTGAAAGCTATATGAGCTTCTTTGCAGATGATGCAAAACTACTGAAAAGAGTGAAAACAGAAGAAGATTGTGAATCACTACAGAGAGATCTAAATAAAGTACAGGAATGGAGTAGGAAGTGGGAGATGGAGTTCAATACAAAAAAAGTGTAGTATAATGGAATTTGGAAAAAGCAAAAACAGAATAACCGGATCATATAAATTGGGAGAAGAAGGAATAAAAAAGTAGAAAATGAGAAGGACCTGGGAGTCATTGTTATGAATAATATGTCACCTGAGAAACATATAAATAAGATTTTTGGAGAAACTTATAACTTAATAAGAACAATCAAAGTTGCATTCACATACCTGGATGAAGAAATGGTGAAGAAAATCCTAATCACCCTGATAAGACCAAGATTGGAATATGCAGCAACGATATGGTCACCAAGTACAAAAAAATGTATAAAAAAAACTTGAAAGAATAAAAAGAGCAATTACAAAATTGGCACCAACACTCTCAAAACTATCATATGAAGAGAGACTAGAAAAACTTGAACTATAGACGCTAGAGCAAAGAAGAGAGTAGATTTGATAGCTATTTACAGAATCATGAAAGGCATAGAAATTACTGATAGAGAGAATCTGATAAAATGGGATGACAGAAATACAAGAGGACACGGAAAGAAAATAAAAAAGACAGCTATAGAAGAGATTTGAAAAAGAACAGCTTTCCTCACACAGTAATAGACAGTTGGAACAAGTTAGATGAGAAAGTGGTGTGTGCAAAAACAATAAATGAATTTAAAAATAGTTTAGCTAAAATGAGATATGAAGACGGGACCCCACGAGCATAGCTCCCCTTTCCCGTAAAATACAACTAGGTAAATACACACACACACACACACACACACACACACACACACACACACACACACACACACACACACACACACACACACACACACACACACACATATATATATATATATATATATATATATATATATATTTCACCACCCCCTTGTCACCACTGTCACCACCGCTGTCGGTCGTCGACCATTACACGTATATTTGACTTGTAATACCACTCGTCTCAAGGCCCCTTGCCTTCGTTACGTGAGTTTCACTAAATATTCAAGTTCTTCTTAAGCAGTAGGCCCAATGCCTTGTATTTCCTGTAGTCTCACTATTTTCTAGGCCCCGTGCCTAGTTCTCTCGTCCTTTGGGTTAATAAAAGGGTGGTGAATTTTCTTTCTTCTTTCACTGTAATTTCACCGTCTTGTTACACTCAGGATCTCTTTCTCTCGTCTCTACATCGTCTCTCTAGATCGTCTCTCGATCGTCTCTCTAGATCGTCTCTCTAGATCGTCTCTTGATCCTCTCTCTAGATCGTCTCTCTAGATCGTCTCTCTAGATTGTCTCTTGATCCTCTGACGAGATCCCGTATCCTACGCTAAGCTACCTTCGTCTGGCGTCACTAATTTTTCTAATCCAATCTCCGGTGACTTCTGAAGTAAATGTCACTCCTTATGGGCGTGACTTTGAATTCATGCACCAATAGTTTTTTTCTCCTTCTCCACCTTGCACCAATCCGGAAAGCCATTACAATGCCACTAGCAATATTGTTTACCTCAGCATTAGTCAAACGAAGCTAACCTGCGCTTACAGAGTTTTGATTACATCATCGATTATAAAACAGTCACCACCGTCGGTGTGTTTACATAGACATAACGTCGCTCTCGAGCAGGCGTCGAGTCTGAATTATTCTAATGCCCTAGCTTATTTCCATTCGTACACTACCGGCCTCTTACAGGGCTCGGCAGCTACCCTTGGTCGTCCCGACCAATTTCTTATTTCCCTCTTACAGGCTCGCTAATATATTTCTAGAATAAGCTAATCTATCTTTGCGTAATTGTTAAGCTACCCTCCAAAATACATCATTCATGCAATAAATTGGGAATAATACATAAACATAATACCTATAAATGTGAATAACATGCATGTCAATATATATATAAGGTATTGAATTAAGCGGTTACATGGTTGATTTGCTTTGACAGAACCAATCTCCGGAATACAACAAAGGCAATCAGTGCTGCCACTAACACTGAGAGTAAGGGTATGATAAGGATTGGTAGTATATGTAAATCATTTGAGGGAGATCTTGACAATGGTCTTCTCTTAATTTTCAAGGGAGGAGAGTTTTCAGGCAATGTGAAGTTGAAGGTTGAAATGTAGGTGTCATCGGTTATATGCATTGTATTAAGGGTATTAGAAATGGTGGAAATAGTGTCTGCATGCAATTCGCAGTTATCTTGAATAGAGACAAGACCTTCAACCAAATCCAATTTAGGACACAACCCGGGACAATTTATTGATACCTTTGTCTTGTTAGGGAAAAACAGGTAATGAGATCCTTGTATGTTACAATGAGGGATCTGGTCTACCAAAATTCGTTGGTAATGACAATTGTTCATAACAGACATATTCCTAACCAGAGAAGGATATAATTGATTAGAAAATTCACTATGAGCACTAACTTAAAATTTGAATGGTTTATCATCTTTTCAAAGATAATAGCAATTAATTTACCACCAAACACACTATTCTAGAGTTTGAGTGTCTCTTCTTGTTCAATACTCATATTTTCATATATTATTTTTCAACACACTTCATTTTCAAAGACAGTCTCATTACTTAAAGTTATCACAATACTCATGTGTGTACTCAGATGAGAGGTCCTTAAGGTTCCCAGTCTGACCACAGCAGATCCTAGGTTTTAGGTTTCCATGTATCTGCTTGACACCAAGTTCCAGTTGTTTAGGTCTCCCATCCCAAATACAATACAAATGGTCAATACTATCTGTAAAATGTATCAAGATTAATGTTCAACTCTTGAAAAATATCATTATAATATTCTCCATATTCTCCAGGGTTATTAATATTTATGCACAAAGTATTACTATAATCATCTTCATAGATCTGCAAGCTAATTTTCCTTATGTCATCTAAATGTCCTATCAATTCTTCTCTTGATTCTAAATGTTTAAGTTTAAACTTGTTTCCACCTGCAGAATCAATTACCCTATATGGACCAGTGTACCTTGGTGAAAGTTTATTATTGGGTGAGGTTAGTTTGACCATTACTAATTCTCCAATTTTCAGTTCTAGTTTATGAGCTATTTTGTGTTGTTGTTCCTTCATCTCTTGTGAATACACCTGCATATGTTTCCTAACTCTTTGGTGAATACTTTGAAGAGTATTTATCCTATTGGATATATAATCATCCATATTATATATGGGTTTTTGCTCTGCAGTCAACATTTCATATGGCAGAGTTTTGTCCTCCCCAAAAATTATAAAATGAGGTGTATCCCCAGTTGCTACATTAATTTGATTGTTCAGGGTACACTTAACACAAGGAATCCAAGTATCCCAAGTTACACTATGAGGACTTATTAGGGTTCTAAGACATATAATTATCTTTTTGTTTAACCTTTCTACTACTCCATTACTTTGGGGATGGTTAACGAGTATATTGACTTTCTTGATGTGGAATACATTACATAGATTTTCCAAGATTTTGTTATTAAATTCAGTCCCATTATCTGAAACTAGGATGTTAGGTGTAGTAAAGTTACAGATTATCTGGTCATAGATTACGGAAGCAATAGTTTCAGCTTTCTTATTGATTATGGGTTGTAATATACAAAATCTTGAAAAATAATCAATAGCAACAAATAGGTATTTAAAGCCGTTCTCGGACATTGGTAATTCCAATGTATCCATGTGAACTCTTTCCTAAGGTTTCTGTGGAATGGGATAGGTGAGTATAGGAGCAGGTTTTGGTGTATTTCCCTTCACCTTTACACATTTTACACACTTTTCTATATAATCATATATAGTTTTCTTCATTCCTGGCCAAAAGTATTTAAGTTGTGCTTGTCTATAAGTTTTATCCTTTCCAGGATGTGAACTACAATCACTATCATGAAGTAACTTCAATATCTCATTTACCAGAGTTTGTGGTATAACCAACTGATTTACTTGACCTCTAGAAATATCTTTCCCATTTACAAATGTTTTCCTATACAATATTCCATTAATCAAATGAAATTCCTCTATCTTATACCCCTTTGGTAGCTTTGGAGGATCTCCTCTTGGGTTCATCAAATGCTTGATTATTGAATCACATGTCTCATCATCTCTCTGTTCTCTTATTAGCATTTCTTCATCCAAAGTTACTAATTCTTCTATACTACAAACAAAATTAATCAACCCGGTCCCAGTCATTGGTTGACTAATGTTTCTAGAAAGTGGATCTGCTACATTCCTTCTACCCGGAATATATTCAAATTGAACTTCATAGCACTGAAGTATCGGAAACCATCTAGCAAGTCTGCCTCTAAGATTCTTATGCTTAAATAAGTTCTGAATAGCTGTGTGATCAGTCCAAACTCTGATGGGATACCCTAGTATCATATCCCTAAAACTTTCTAAAGAATAAATTACTGCTAAAGTTTCTCTTTCAGTTATAGAATAGTTTCTCTCCGCACTATTACAAAGTCTGGATGTGTAAGCTATGGGTTTTAAAGTTCCATTTCTCTCTTGCATTAGTATGCCTCCTAACCCTATGTCAGACGCATCAGTACAAAGAATGAATTCTTTTTCATAGTCGGGAAAAATTAAAATAGGTGAACTCGTGAGTTTATCTTTCAACTTGTCAAAAGCTTGCTGTTGCGCGGGTCCCCACATGAACTTTGAGTCCTTTCTTAACAATGAACTTAGTGGATTAGCAATGTCAGCATAACTTTGAATGAATTTTCTATAATATCCTGTTAATCCCAAAAAGCTCCTAACCTTGTCTACATTGGTCGGAACTGGAAAATTCTTGACAGCGTCCACCTTTGAATTTACTGTACTCAGCCCGTGTCTGTCTATCTTATGTCCTAATTAAATGACACTGTCTTGCAAGAACTTACATTTTTCAAGTTTTACTTTTAATCCTGCTTCTCCTAGTCTTGAGAATATCAAATCTAATTTCTTAAAGTGCTCCACTGCAGTCTGAGAAACTATTAAAATGTCATCTAGAAATACACTGGCAGTGTTTCCTAACAATCCATCTAGAATAGTATTCATTAATCTCATGTAAGTTAATGGACTATTACATAACCCAAATGGCATTCTCTTGAACTCATAATGTCCTGTTGTAGTAGAAAATGCTGTGAACTCTCTTGAATCTTCATGCAATTCTATTTGCCAAAAAGCTGATTTGATATCTATAGTACTAAAATATCTATTCTCAGTTCCCAAACTTCTCAAAATGTCACCGATAATGGGTAATGGTAACCTGTCACGAATGGTGTGCTTATTCAATTCCCTGTAATCAATAACTGGTCGCATGGTCCCATCAGACTTTGGTACTAAGATCAACGGAACATTCCACTCACTTTTACTATGTTCAATAATATCCTGTGATAACATTTCAGTGATGAGTTTATCTACTACAGCTAATTTAGAGTGAGGAACTCTGTAGGCTGGTATGTAGATAGGTTGTGTTCCTGGTTTTAACTTAATGTGATGTTTTAAAACAGTTGTTTTGCCTAAGGCGTCCCCCGGCAAAGCAATTGCTTTTTTATGTTTCATAAGCAAAGCAAATAAAGCTTCATCCAACTCAGGGCAATTAGTTGATTGTAATAATTCTTTATATCTATTTCTTAAGTCTATTCCTTCTTGAACTGAACAAATTGATGAAGTTGGTAATTCTATCTCCTCACTATTCTCATTTAAAATCTTAATAGGTTTAGTACACACCTGAATACATCCTATTTGTGTACCTTTCTTTAAAACTATCTCTTTATTCATAGTATTAATTACTAATACTTCTACTCTGTTCTTATTTGTCTTATAAATCCCTGAGTCCCACTTCAAACCTTTAATTTTAACTGATTCTGGGACTGTAATTACTTCAGAGTCTACATTGATTCCTTTCAAACACACTTCAACCTTATTAATTGACATGGGATGTAACAATGTCGACCTTGTTAATCCGCAATCTGCAATTCTCAAGGCATCTGTGGTTGATAATTTAGTAATCTCTGAGATTTCCTGAACTTCTGAGTTGGGTTCACAAATTGTTTTACTTTCTGTAGGGTTGGACCGCTCGGTCACGCTATCTAAGATAGAAATGTTATCTAAGGATTCATTGATTCCTGTCACTGGTCTTAAGTCTGGTTGATTTAAGAATGGGATTAACTGTGACTTCACTAAAATTCCTAAGTCAGCAGGACAAATTACCATGTTTTCTTTTCTCATAGTTGCAAATCCTATCAATAAATCTCCTGGAAAAACAGACTCTTCTACCACTATCACTGGGATGTACAATTGTTCATTTGTATACAAGGCAACTTCTAGCTCAATCTTACCTAATGTTTTTAACTGATTTCCAGTTACACCTTGCAATGAGTAACGGATTGGTTCCAACATTTTCACTCCTGGGTTCAACTGGTTTAAAACTTTACTAGTAATTACATTAACTACAGACCCTGTATCAATAAAGATTTGAATAGGCTTATTGAACACTTTACCCGCAATGAGAGGTCCTACAGAAGTTTTACCAACAGTAATTATCAGTTTGTCAGTTTCTTTCAGCTCCCTTGCATTCCCATATTTAACACAATACCGCCTATCGGTATATATATGGGGAGGTCTGAAATTGTTTATTCTGTGTCTGGGGGTTTTCCTCTTAGCCCTGGGGGTACCCGAAAATTCCGGCACTCATGAGTTCTGTGTCCGATTTTATTATGATAAATACAGAATGGAGGGTTCCTACATTGATACTCATTGTGACCTTCGTATTTGCAATTTCTGCAAATAATCCCATAAAAACATTCTTGTGCTTTGTGTCCCCATGCATTACAATTAAAACATAGGATTCTGGTATCCCTATCCCTAGATGGACTTCTAGCATGCCGCCTATGTCCTACTTCTGTTTTCTTAAACTCTCTAGAGTTCCTATATTGGCTTTGTTGATTTATAGGCATTACATATGGGTTTATTGTTCTGGTCTCACTGTATCCTTGAAGAAGATAATCTACTTCTCCTAAACTTATATTTGATTTTAGATCCTTGTACAGCCTTTCTGCTGTTAAGTCATCAGAATTCTTTGCCAATAAGCTAAATGTAATCAATTTGATTACCTGTGAGATTTTCATCTTCTCACAAGATCTTTCTATCCAGTCTGAGTCTTTCAAGATAGAATTCATGTCTTTTGACCATCTATCTAATCTAGCTAAGTACTCTGTGTCAGTTTCACTTGTCCTAACTTCCTTAATCATTTTTACCAATGATCTAATAGGATCCTGATCACATTTGGACATGAAATGTTTGAGAAAGGCCTTCTTGTAATTATCATATTGATTAATTTCTTCCATTTGCTGGAAGTTAATGACAAACCTCGCCCTTCCATGCTCTGGATCTATATTCTCCTTGAGAATCTCAATCTTACGATTCTCATTGGTAATGTTTTTACTTACTATAAGAGTGTCTATGAGGTTGAGGAATTTGTTAACCCCATAGCTATTAGATTCTCCGGTAAATTTTGGAATATTTGTATTTGATGTGTGAATTTCGTGTCTCAACACGTTAGAATTCTGAGAGGTACTCATACTTATTACTAATACCTTGCTTTAGCCTGGCTGCTTGCGATGTCGCTTCGTGATGTCAATGTCTGGTTTGACGTCCTTCTACGGTCTTGTCATTCGTCAACGACGTTGTTCCCCCTCCATCACACACTCTGCCTTGAAGACCGCCTTGTAGATGATGATCACCTTGAAGAATCTTGAAGAATGCTTGTTCCCATCGTAGCAGTTACTTGAAGTTGTAGATTTCTCTCGTAGTCGCCTTGGAACTAATACACTCTTGATTTTGGTTGTCTTGTTCCCGTAGACTTCCTCGCAGCACCAGTTCTTCGTTCACCAGTTTATCTAGCGCCACTTCTCTTCGGAGGTGTTTAACACTCAGTTCATCCCACCGCTGCCACCACTTTCATCACCCCCTTGTCACCACTGTCACCACCGCTGTCGGTCGTCGACCATTACACGTATATTTGACTTGTAATACCACTCGTCTCAAGGCCCCTTGCCTTCGTTACGTGAGTTTCACTAAATATTCAAGTTCCTCTTAAGCAGTAGGCCCAATGCCTTGTATTTCCTGTAGTCTCACTATTTTCTAGGCCCCGTGCCTAGTTCTCTCGTCCTTTGGGTTAATAAAAGGGTGGTGAATTTTCTTTCTTCTTTCACTGTAATTTCACCGTCTTGTTACACTCAGGATCTCTTTCTCTCGTCTCTACATCGTCTCTCTAGATCGTCTCTCGATCGTCTCTCTAGATCGTCTCTCTAGATCGTCTCTTGATCCTCTCTCTAGATCGTCTCTCTAGATCGTCTCTCTAGATTGTCTCTTGATCCTCTGACGAGATCCCGTATCCTACGCTAAGCTACCTTCGTCTGGCGTCACTAATTTTTCTAATCCAATCTCCGGTGACTTCTGAAGTAAATGTCACTCCTTATGGGCGTGACTTTGAATTCATGCACCAATAGTTTTTTTCTCCTTCTCCACCTTGCACCAATCCGGAAAGCCATTACAATGCCACTAGCAATATTGTTTACCTCAGCATTAGTCAAACGAAGCTAACCTGCGCTTACAGAGTTTTGATTACATCATCGATTATAAAACAGTCACCACCGTCGGTGTGTTTACATAGACATAACGTCGCTCTCGAGCAGGCGTCGAGTCTGAATTATTCTAATGCCCTAGCTCATTTCCATTCGTACACTACCGGCCTCTTACACACATATATATATATATATATATATATATATATATATATATATACACACACAAACACAAGCGCAAATATATAGACAAAGATAAACACA
>NC_134784.1:57045751-57050751 GCF_046742065.1 Oratosquilla oratoria | reverse complement strand
ACAGGTGCTCTGGTCAGAAAAGGTTGGGAAACGCTGCTCTAGGTACACACGTCACCAAACAAGAATTAGGTAACACGTAGCTTAAAATCAGTCATACACAAGTCTTACTAACCCTTAGGAAATGATGAAATTTGTTGTCAGCTGCTGGTAGGAGACCCAGGAAGCAGACGAAGAGGAACACGCCAGCACTGTAACAGGAGGCGCACGACAGGAAGCGGTCACGTGTGGCCTTCCGGATGCCGCCGCGGTGACCACAGAGAGACCGCACGACCATAGGTGTGAGGCCAACACAGATCGTGGCGGTGAAGATTATTGCCATGAAGAGAAGTTTGAGTTCGTGGGTATCAAGAGACATGTTTGCGTTGGGAGAGTTTCCTGGATGCACTGGTTGTCGAGGACGGCTCAAATGGTTGTAATGAACTTGGCAGCACGTTTAAGAGATACGCTGACGTCAGTATCTTGTGCAGGAGACGATAAAAGAAAAAAAAGAAACAGTGCAATCTTGATACCCTATATCGTTAAGCCGTCCTACTAGGTAATGAAAAAACTGTCTCAGAGCCAGAAACGACGAAACATACGCTACGCGACACAAACTCCAACAATCTCGCATCCTCTGACCGTAAAATGTGGGATGTCCTTGTCTGGATATGATCTGTTTGTCGATGACAAGACTACCTGGCTCCACAGTGGCACTTAGATGGCTCCAAACTTGGAAAGCGTCACATTCCGACCTGATTAAGATTTCTGGACCATCTACGTTTGCACGACCCCAATTTGCTGCGGCACTGGTATCACGTCCCTAAGTTGGTGTCGTGCGACTAATATGCACTCGGCACACAACCCGCACAGGAGGCAGCCACTCAGATAACGTTGCCAGTATTAACATTGGAGTGCAATTTGTTGTACACTCTTAATGTACAGTTATCTATAAATGATAATCAGAATCCATGCAGCTCTCAAGAATATGTCGGCAACTTAACTAACTTTAAATCCACTTGATTCCTTAAACTTAGATGTGAATTTCGTAGAAAATATCTGGCATCTACAGTGTAGGCACGTTTCCCTTTCCTTACATCTGTACATAAGTATTTCGCAGACTACTGATATGCGAAGATGGGCATAGTGTTCACCTCGCAACCGAAACAAATACAAATTATTGAACCATTGTAGCATTAATAATAATTAATCTAAATATATTATACGTGTTCCGTTCTTGATAGATGGAGCAGAGCGCAGTGTGTCTACGTAGGCCGAAAAGATTTGGACCTTAAACCCTTCCCGTAGTGGGTGACATTATTCTTTGTATTGTAGCAGTCGCCAGACTATTTTATTTGCCTCCATGATACTCTTCTGGTAGTGGAGAAATAACACATTACTTCTTCTAGTTATATTGCCACCACCCTGTTTCATTTATCAAGCTGGCACCTCTTTGATACTGAAGAGGTTGAGTTATATCATTCAAAACCATTAAACCAACGTGTTTCATGCGTACAAGTGCACATGAATACGCACGTTCGACATAATGAATCATCCCAGCACATGGTCCATTTTTGGTAGCGCAAGCTCCACAGCATCCTGTCCAATGGATCCACATAGCACTAGTTCACTGATTTAGGCAATACCTTAGAATAAATTTGGGCATATCACCTACCTCGACCATTTGTTTTGGAAAATCGATTATTGTTGTGTGTGTGTGTGTGTGTGTATGACCTTACACGCACACACACACACACACACACACACACAACTCCCTGTCCACGAAAGTTGGAGTAATGACTCGCAGCGCAGCAATACTGAAATAATTACCCCGTGGGCGGGATTCGAACCCGGACCGCCGTCGTGGCGGCCGGAAACTCTAACCACCACACCATCGAGTTGTGTGTGTGTGTGTGTGTGTGTGTGTGTGTGTGTGTGTGTGTGTGTGTGTGTGTGTGTGTGTGTGTGTGTGTGTTTGTGTATATTCACTTGGTCTTTGGATCACGTGTTGGACTCGTGATCGACAGCTATTTCCCTCCTGGAAGAGAGCTCAGAGCTCGTAGGTCCGATCTATGTGTGTGTGTGTGTGTGTGTGTGTGTGTGTGTGTGTGTGTGTGTGTGTGTGTGTGTGTGTGTGTGTGTGTGTGTGTGTGTGTGTGTGTGTGTGTGTGTGATTCACTACGGTCTTGGATCACGTGTTGGACTCGTGATCGACACCTGTTACCCTATCGAATGAGAGCTCAGAGTTCATATATGGCACAATCAATGGTAATGCTGTGACCTTACACACACGCGTACGCACGCGCACACACACACACACACACACACACACACACACACACACACACACACGCGTTCTACTCGAGATGATTATTGACCATACAATGACGCAGTGGATGTAGGAGAACACTAGGTATAGAAATGAAGAAGAACCATCGAGACTAGACCTAATAATCACATCTGAACCTAGAATAGTAGAAAAGATTGAATATAAAACACCAATAAGTAAAAGTGACCATATACTGATTGAACTGGAACTAAATGAGGAAAAATACATGAAAAGAAATGAACAATATAGAAAAGGAAGAATAATGTATGAAAAAACAAACTTTGATAAAATAAGAGAATCCTTTCAAAAAGAAAACTGGGAAGCAATATACACAGAAGAAACAACAGTGGAAGAGAAATGGAATATTTTGACAAAAATGTATAAAAAAAGGAGTAGAAAAGTATGTCCCAAGACAAAAACAAGAAAAAGAATATGTAAAAGTGCTGGTACAACAAAAGTTGTAGGGAGTTAAAGACAAAAGAGATAAAGCTTGGACCAAATGGAAAAAATACAGAAGACCTGAAAATTTGAAAATATATACTTGTTATAGAAATGTATATGTACAAGCGTGCAGAGAGGAAAAGAGAAAATATGAAAAAGATGTCATAGAAAAATGTAAAGATCAACCAAAACTATTTCACAGATTTGTAAACAGCAAACTGAAAAACAAACAAGATTTGGAGAAATTAAGACAAGGAGGAGTTGAATACACAGAGGAAATTGAAATGGCGGAAATTATGAACAAGCATTTTAAATCAGTGTTTACAAGGGAGAACGTACAACCTGAAGAGATCGAATGGAAAGAGAAAGTCCCCCCCCCCCCATGAAAGAAATAGAAGTAACAAAGAATGAAATATAGAAACACTTGAGTAATCTTGATGTCAGAAAATCGCATGGACCAGATGAAATAGCAAACTGAATTTTGAGAGAATGCAGGAATGAACTGGAAGACAAAATACATAGCATAATAAACAGATCCTTGAAAGAAGGAAAAGTCCCAGAAGATTGGAAAAAAAGCAAATATAGTACCTATATATATAGGGGGAAATAAAGAAGACCCTACCAACTATAGACCAGCCTCTCTAACAAGTACGATAGAAAAAAATTGTGAAAGAATTGTCAAAAGTAGATTGGTAAAATATTTAGAAAAAAAAAAATATGCTAAATCCAAGGCAATTTGGATTCAGACAAGGACGATCATGCGTCACCAATCTAATATGTTTCTATTCAAGGCTAATAGATATAATACAAGAAAGAGATGGATGGATTGTGCATTTCTAGACCTAAAAAAAGCTTTTGACAAAGTACCAAATAAGAAGTTGCTTAAGAAATTAGAAACTGAAGGAGGTATCCAGGCCAAACTGCAAAACGGATGGAAGACTTTTTGCAAGAAAGAAAAATGAGAGTAGTGATAAGAGACAAACGCTCAAAATGGGATGAAGTAATAAGCGGTGTTCCACAAGGAACAGTTCTGGCACCAATAATGTTTGCTATATACATACATTAATGATATGGATGACGGAATTGAATGTTATATGAGCTTCTTTGCAGATGATGCAAAACTGTTAAAAAAAAAGTGAACACGGAAGAAGATTGTGAGTCACTACAGAGTGATCTAAATAAAGTACAGGAATGGAGTAGGAAGTGGGAGATGGAGTTCAACACTAACAAGTATAGTATAATGGAATTTGGAAAAAGTAAAACCAGAATAACAGGCTCATATAAATTAGGAGAAGGAATAAAAAAAAGTAGAAAATGAGAAGGACCAGGGAGTCATTGTTATGAATAATATGTCGCCTGAGAAACATATAAATAAGATTTTTGGAGAAACTTATAACTTAATAAGAACAATCAAAGTGGCATTTACATACCTGGATGAAGAAATGGTGAAGAAAATTCTAATCACTCTGATAAGACCAAGACTGGAATATGCAGCAACGATATGGTCACCAAGTACAAAAAAATGTATAAAAAAACTTGAAAGAATACAAAGAGCAATTACAAAATTGGCACCAACACTCTCAAAACTATCATATGAAGAGAGGCTAGCAAAACTTGAACTACAGACACTAGAGCAAAGAAGAGAGAGAGGAGATTTGATAGCTATTTACAGAATCATGAAAGGCATATAAATTATTGATAGAGAGAATCTGATAAAATGGGATGATAGAAATACAAGAGGACACGGAAAGAAAATCAAGAACGACAGCTATAGAAGAGATTTGAAAAAGAACAGCTTTCCTCACAGAGTGATAGACAGTTGGAACAAGTTAGATGAGAAAGTGGTGTGTGCAAAAACAATACAGAATTTCAAAAATAGTTTAGATAAAATGAGATATGAAGACGGGATACCACGAGCATAGCTCCCCTTCCCGCAAAATACAACTAGGTAAATACACACACACACACACACACGACTCGTTGGTGCGGACACGACTCGGTGGCGCGGTTGGTAGAGTCCCTGACTGCTACTACGGCGGACCAGGTTTGAATCCTGCCCAGGGCTGAAATAATTTCAGTATCGCTGCGTTTCGAGTCGTTACTCCAACTCTCGTGGGCGGGTTGTTTGGGGTGTGTGTGCGTGTAAGATCATAGCATTACCCATAAATAGGTCAGACGAGCTCTGAGCTCTCCTCCGGGAGGGAAATAGCTGTCGATCACGAGTCCAACACGTAATCCAAAGATCATGGTGAAT
>NC_134784.1:56980751-57040751 GCF_046742065.1 Oratosquilla oratoria | reverse complement strand
GAGTTGGGTGCGAACTGGTTAACCAGAATTATGAATGTCGCGTGGAAAAATGCTGAAATACCAGATGACTGGAGTAAAGCGCTTGTATGCCCAATTTTCAAAAAAGATGACCGCACAAATTGCAATAATTACAGAGGGATATCGTTGCTATCGCATGTGGGCAAAGTATATGAGAGAGTCATAGAGAGAAGACTGAGAATGGCTGTAGAGGAAAGATTTGGGGAATGGCAGTATGGTTTTAGACCACAAAGAAGCACAGTGGATATGATTTTTACATTGAAAATGGTTATGGAAAAGAACAGGGAGTGGAACATCGACAAGTTTGCTATCTTCATAGATATGGAGAAAGCATTTGATAAGGTACCTAGGGAAGAAATCTGGAGAGCACTGGAGCATCAAGAATACGATGTTCCAGCAAACCTGAAAAGGGCAATTAAGAGTATATATAGGAAATGTGAAAATAAAGTGAAGCTAAGGGATGGGGATACACCACGGTTCCAGGTCAGGACAGGGGTAAGACAAGGAGGAGTGATTTCCCCACTGCTGTTCATAATTTTCATGGACAGATGTATGAAAGAAATAAACCATGGCAACAACACGATAACGCTGGCATATGCAGATGATGTTGCCGTGATATGCAGCAGCGAAGAGGAACTACAAGAGATGACAGGAAGATGGAATAAAGTTATGAATGATAATGGTATGAAAATTAACATTAATAAAACGGAAGTCATGAGTATCACGAGGAATGAGAGGAACATAGAAATAAGAATAGGAGAGGCCCAGTTGAAACAAGTAAGCGAATTTGAATATCTTGGGGTGAAAGTTAATGAACAGAATAATCAGGAAATCGAAATAAATAACAGAATTAATCAATTTAATAAGAACTTTGGTATGCTTTCAGTGTTGTTCAGAGACCGCAATGTCCCTAGAAAATGTAAGGTGCTGATGTATACAACAGTATTAAGACCAATTTTGCTTTATGGATCAGAAACATGGACAATGACAAGCAAAACAAAGAGTATGTGTTGGTGTGGAGGAGAATTGTATTTTGTTGGTTTGTTAGTCATCGTATTATTTATATTATGCTGTTATGTATTTATTTTATGTAATACAATGTGTTATGTTATTATGTAAGATATCGCAGATGCGATGTGCGCCTTTTGTTTTGGCTCGAAATGGGAGAGCGTGGCTTCAGTTTCTAAGCAGCCTTGTAACCAGTTGCACGCATTTTGTGTTTGTGCCATTTTTTTGTGTGTATAACATTGCACCTTTAAATTTTTGCGTACTCATTAGCCACCCCAGTACATTAAATGGTGGTAGCGGTTTTACATTTCATGTTTGACTTGTATTGTGGTTATATTCCATGCAGAATTTTCAAATTGTGTGACATTTGAAAATTGCCGGCCGGTGATGGTGTAGTGGCGTTCTGTTTTTTTGTTGTTGCTTTTTTCCATTTTTCCTTCCAGCCCAGGTGTTTTTTTTTTTTTCAGTGAACTTAAGTGGATATATTGGGCGTGGTAGTGCTCAGGATACAGTGACTTAGGTTGGTATTTGGGCGCAGGAACATTTTTGTCAGAGTGCGAGGGGTGATTTTTTTGTTCCCGCTCTTCACGGTGGCATCGTCGTCGTCTGCCCTTGTCACTGGATCGCCTTGTGTTCCTGTGTGTTCTCAGCTGTAATTTGGGCCCTGGAAGGTGGAAGATTTGGGACAGAAATATTTGTGCCGTGTATTCATGTCAACAAGTGATCGTCGTTCGCTGAAATTCTCGGGTGGCGTCCCCAGCCGGCCTTGTGTTTCGCAAGTGTATCGCTCTGCGCCACAGACTTTGGCTACCTTGTGGCTTATTACCAGTTTTGTATCATTTTTGCCTTCGGCATACTTGTACTGTCATTTTTTTTTTAGATTTTGTGAATATATTGTGAATATCAATGAATAACTAAAAATAAAAAAGTCCAATGAGATAAGGCATGTGTTTCTTTCGTCCTTCCGGCCTAGCCGTGGCAAACAGGGGACACCGAGAGCGGTGGGGGTAAGCAAAGATTGGCGATTAACTTTGACGGGGAACGTCACCCCGGAGACGTGCACGATGCCCGAAAACGCGGCAATCAAGAGAAGGTGGCAACGCCATTTCTGGAAGTGGGTGGCTCATTGCAAGAAGGTCTCAAAAGGCAGTCTTGAGAATAACCGGGGGTTGCAGAATACTTTAAGGGCTGAACACACTAAAGCATTTCCTGAACTTTACAACAACACAAAGGCTTTTTCGGTCCACAAAACAATTAAACAATTCCACAGGAAAGTCATTCGGTTCAACGCTTCCCTAAGGGAGCGCAAAGATTTTGAGAACAGCGACGAAAATTTGATACTCTGGAATTGTTTGATGGAGAAATAACAGAAGAACAGTCAAATGGTTTTTCAAAGCATTACTTTGTGGGGTACAAAAGTTTCACGAAGCATGGTGGACGAAGCGACCATAGAATCTACCAGATGCATTATCTTGATTTATCTTATAAGGCATACCAGAGGGCTAAACGTTACAACAAATATGCGGTCAAGAAGGTCAAAGACGCGCTGAAGAAAAAGAATGACCGGCGTCCCGTGAAAGAGGAAACGCCCGAAAATCTTTCTGGTGCGCCAGGGAATGATAGTCAGCAGTTTTCTAGTCAATTTGAGGCAGAGAAGGTGAATGAGGACCAAGCACGAGAAATTCTTGAAAAGACGGAAGAGAGGGTCTCAAAAAGAGAAATGCGCGCAAAATTGAAGGAAGGAAAGGCCAAAAAGATACGAGAAGCACGAGAATTGCGGGTGTTAAAGAGAGAGGAGAAGGCCCAAAAGATACGAGAAGCACGAGAACTGCGGGAGTTCAAAAGAGAAGAAAAGGCCCAAAAGATACAAGAAGCGCGAGAATTGCGGGCCGAAAAAAGGAAGAGACGTGAGGCGTTTAAGAAAGTGAAAGCTTTCCTGCGATTTGGAGAGACTCCTCAGGATTTTTCAGAGGAAGAGAAAAATGTTCTTGACAAGATGAGAAAAGAACGATCCGAACGTCATTTGAAGGAGCCAGATCCCGACCCGCGAGAAACTGTGAGGGAGGAGTTGCTTGGGTTTCTTAGGGAAAACTCTGTTCAAACTTTTCCGCATCACACCGGCCAATTGGGGGATTTCAAATGTAAAGTCTGTTCAGCTTTGCTGTGGAAACGAGAAAAGAAAAACAATCTGTTGCAACTTGGGTCAAACTCCTTTATTGTTGTCCTCAGATATTAAGGAAATATTTTTGAAACACATCGCTGGTTTCAATTTAATGTTTTCTTTCACATCTTTTGCGACTTCGAGTAAGCTGGAGAACGCAGGGGAAAAGGCACTGTGTTACAAAATTCAGGGACGAGTGTACCACAGACTAGGCTCATTGAAGCCCGGGTTGCTAAAAAAGGGATCTTTGACTGCGAAAGACGTGCATTTTGATCATGATAGTAATTCTGAGAAAAACCCGTTTTGGAGGAAGAATAGTTCTTTCTTGGATCTTTATTTCTACCACGAGAAAGATCAGCAGATTAAACTTCGCACTCTGGCGGTTCAACATTTTTCAAAGTCAGGAAATGGCAAGGGGAAAATGAACGAAACGGAGAAGAGACGAGCTAGGGAGGAAAAGATTCTTTCAGAGAACGAGAAGATTATCACACACTTTTATGACTACATGGCAAAACATAACGCGTGTCTGTCTGGGATGTTGAAAGAGCTAGAGACGGCTAAACAGCTCATGGAGCTCACGTCAAGAAATATGGCAAATTACCCCAGGTGTCTATTACGTTGAAAGCCGCTGAGAATCTAACAACCCGCGAACATAAAGGAGTCTACCACCTTCCCATTTCTTCTTCGCAGGTGGGAGCCATCGTTAATTTGGGCCCCTCAAGAGACCCATTGGAAATAGTGATAGGTTCCTCAAAGGAAGATTCAAAATTTAGTCTCAGACTTATGAGTCACACCAACTTCTTCTACGATGTTTTTCAGTACCCTCTCCTGTTTCCCAATGGAGACGTCGGTCATTCTTGCACTATGAAAAGCAACGCAAAGCAGACATCTGTTGTTCAAAACATGTTCCTGCAACATGCAGTAGGCTAAGCCCTTGCATGTACTACGCCTCTCTTTACATGGTGTTTTCAATTATGTGACTAAAGGGGCCCGTCTTTTCCAACAATTTGTTGTGGATAATTACGTGAAAGTTGAGTCTGACAGGTTGTCTTTCATCGAACACAATCAACAGGAGTTGCAGAAAGAGCGCGCTGATATTCTTATAGGGGACGGGGATAACCGAAAGGCGGGTCAACGGGTGATTATCCCTGCTTCATTTGTTGGGGGCCCAAGATACATGAAAGCGCGGCAGCAAGACGCCTTGGCTTTTGTGTCGTCTTACGGGTCTCCAGACTTTTTTATCACCTTTACAATGAATCCTCATTGGGAAGAGTTGAAACAAGCCGTGGAGGCTGTCGGTTGTGACACCTCCCGGATGTATGACCGCCCTGACTTTGTTAGTCGAATTTTCAAGTTCAAAGTGGACAGCCTGATGGACGATCTGACAATTAAAAACATGTTTGGGCGCGTTAAGGTACACCTACTGAGTGTTGAGTGGCAGCAAAGAAGTCTCCCTCATGTTCATATCCTTCTTTGGATGGAACGCCACGTTACTGCCGATTTCGTCTCTAGGGTGATATCAGCTGAGATACCTGACAAAAATAAAGAGCCGCCCTTATATGAGATTGTGACAACGAACACGACACACGGCCCCTGTAGAGGCTTCGACGAGTCCCAATTATGTTGTCAAGGAAAGTACGGTTCCAAATCATTGTGTGGAAAGGGTTTTCCGAAAGTGTGCAGGGGCGACATGTACTTTGGGAACAACGGGTACCCTCTGTATCGAAGGAGAGCAGTAGGTGAAGGAGGCCACTCTCTCGAGAAAAAAGTAAAGGGAGAGAAAATCAAAGTTGACAATTCATGGGTTGTCCCCTACAGCCCGTACCTATGTTTAAAGTATAACGCGCATATAAAGGTTGAGTGCTCAAATTCTATAAAGTGCATAGCCTACGTTACAAAGTACGTCAACAAAGGATGTGACCGCATTCTGTTTTCGTAAACGAAAGAAGGGGAAGATGTTAATGAAGTGAGAAAATTCCAGGAGGCAAGATTCGTCAATGCGAATGAAGCGTCGTGGAAGATTTTCAAATTTGCGATTCACAGAAGTCACCCCCCTGTGGCAACTCTTGATTTGCATCTAGAAGGAGAGAACGAGGTATTTTTCAAGGAGAACACGTCTAAGGAGGAGATCGATAGAAAAACCTCTAAAGACACTCATTTGACAGCTTTCTTCAAACTGTGTGCGCGAAAAGAATGTGCAGCAGACCTATATTATAATCAGCTTCCCAACCACTCTGGGAAGAAAGAAAGACGACAGCATCTTTTCTGGGAAGGATACGTGCTGTCACAAATAAAACTGTCGAGCTCTTCTATTTGAGACTACTTTTAACACACGTAAAGGGGCCTACGTCTGACGAGGATCTTCGGACATTTGAAGGGGTGATCTACCCCTCTTACAGAGAAGCCGTTAAAGCGATGGGACTCCTAAACGACGAAGAAACTTGGAAGAAAACTATATTGGAAATCATCAACCACACTAATGACCGCAATCAGTTGCGAGTTACTTATGCGAGCATGCTGGTGTTTTTGGAATTAGAGGACCAGTCAGGTATCTGGGAAGAGACCAAAGATTTGTTCGCCAGTGACTTCCTGCAGCGCCAAAAAGCGACGGAATACAACGATGAAATTTACCTTGACGCTCTAGACGATATCCAGGAACATGTGTGGAACTGCGGAGGGGGCTCTATCAACCAATATGGGCTACCACTTTCAAGATGTGGCGAGAAAACATCAAACATCATACGCCGAGAAAAGGCCTATAACAAAGAGAAGTTGACAGAAGAGGTGAAGGAGAAGTCTCTTCTTCTGAACAGCAAACAGAGACTCTGTTACGATACTGTGCTATTTCGCATCGAGAACGCCCAAAAGTACAGCCACAATGGGATATTCCTGGATGCTCCAGGTGGGACGGGAAAGTCTTTCGTGCTCAACATTTTACTGGATACTGTTCGTTCTCAGGGAAAAATTGCCTTGGCTTTCGCATAACATGTTCAAGATCCCGTTAATGGATTACAACGAAGTGTGCGCCTGTAGCATCAAGAAAAACTCAGAGTTGGCGAAGCTCCTATCAATGACGTCTCTAATAGTCTGGGATGAAGTTGTGATGGCAAACAAGAACACGTTAGCTGCTCTTGATGTTTCCCTTCGGGACATTTTGGGTGTTCCAGGAAGGTTTATGGGGGGGGGGGATAGCCTTTGTCTGTGCGGGAGATTTTCGTCAAATCCTCCCAGTTATAAGAGGGGGAGGAATGAATGATGAGCTCGAATACTGTATAAAGTCCGGTTATTTCTGGGACCACCTTTTAAAGTTGGAACTAACACGTAACGTGAGACTCAAGGCAGATGACGCAGAGAACAAGATATTTGCGAAAAATCTATTGGCTCTGGGGAGAGGGGAGAGTGGACCCGTAAAACTTCCCGAGAAGTTTGGGATTGTTGTTGAGACCCGTAAAGAGTTAGTGGACAAAGTCTATGATAATTTAGAGGAAAATCACCTGAATGCTTCATATTTCGAGAAGAGGGCTATCATTTCCCCCACAAACGATGATGTCGACAGGATAAACTTCATGGTCTACGATAAGTCTGAAGAACCAGAGAAAGTGTACATGAGTGATGGCACTGCAATGGAAGAAGTAACGGACATTCAGACATCGGTTTTCAATGCCATAACGAGCCCCTCTCTCCCTCTTCACATGTTGAGACTGAAAGTAGGAAGTGTCATCATGGTTATGAGGAATATATGCCCTCACAAGTTGTGTAATGGGTCCAGAGTAATAGTGACTAATCTTCAAAAAAAATATCATAGTCGGAAAGATCTTAGGCGGTACACACAGGGGTGAACAGGTTTTACTCCCGAGAATTACTCTGAAGTCTACTGATACCACTATACCATTCAAGCGGAAACAATTCCCTGTTAAGCTTAGTTATGCGATGACGATAAACAAATCTCAGGGGCAGACATTTGATAGGTGTGGAATATTGCTTGATTCTGCACAGTTTTTTGCCCACGGAGAACTTTATGTCGCCTGCTCAAGAGTTACAAGCTGGAATTCTCTCATCATATACACAGGTTGGGAAAAAGTGAAAGACTATTTAAGGATGAAACTACCACGCAATTGCGTGTATAAAGTACTTTTCGTTGAGAGTCTTTCAGAAGAAGATAAACCTCCTGAAGTGGTCGTAGTTTCTGACGACCAAGAAGTTGCTTTGGCCGAAGAAGAGCCTGACCAAAGCATTGTCGAGATACCCAAAGAAGTGTACACGATCTCAAAAGAGGAAGCCGTAGATATGTTGCTGCCCGCGTCGTACGATTTGTGCTACGAAAGAGAAGAAGAGGTCGACCCTGCCTCCAGTTTCTCTATCTCTATCAAGGAGGAGTTGGAAGAGAAAATCGAGGAAGTTAACCAAAAAATAGAAGAGGTCAAAAAGATTCTAAAAGAGAACAGAGATACCACCACTGAGAGCAACAAGAGGTGCAGCGACGACGACGAGGGAGAATCTTCTCCTACTAAGAAGTAGTGCCGGCAGCTTTAAGTTGAAGAAGAAGTTAAAGATGACTAATAAAACACATGATCTTTACCACTCATATTTTATTTTGACCTTTTACAAATGTATAGCAAGAGGGCGTAGCCCTAGGGCGCGAAGCGCCCACGAGCGAAGCGAGCAGCGCCGGAGGTCAAGCACCCACGGCGTAGCCGTGGCTGGCGCAGCCAGGTGCTTGTATACAAAAGAAAAAAAAATCATCAATCCGGTCGTGTCTTCGGCGGCCATTTCTATGACGTCACTGTTTACCTTGTCAAAAGGTATCCCGCAATGAGTCTGGTGTCCATTAACATACGTAGTGCATTATACATTTTTTTTTTACGTAATTTTGCTAATTACGGTCTTCCTATGATTTTTTTCTTCATTATTGATATATGTATTGCATTGTTTCTGTGTTGCAATGCTTCTGTTTGTGTGAATTATATAATTTTCTTGCGTTCGTGTGCCATATCCATGTGATTTCTCTATATTATTTTTCTTACATTATTTCATGCTTATGCTAGTGTGTTGTATTTGCTTGGTGTCAGTGTTTTCGTGTGTTTTTACGAAGTGGGTTAAGGTTGTCATCTCCTATCATGTCTAAGTCAAAGAGGCCTTCGTTTATCAGTCCACTAAGCTCATCTGAGACATTGGCTCACAAGTTGACGTTGCTCCATCAGGAACCGTCAGTCATTAAATACTCTGGTCAAGATCCTCATTATAGGGCGGCTGATTTTATCCGCCAATGTGAGGACGCCATTGTCCAGTCCGATGTTTCGACGGGGCCTGAAAAGATCTCCTTTGTGAGGTCCCAGATTGTGCCAAATTCTCTAGCATCGGAGTTACTTTCGGCGTCGTGTTTAGATCCTAAATCTCAGGACTATAATTATGACACCTTTAGGTCTAACTTCCTTAATTTTTATTTAGATACTCCTGGTGGTGGTGTGTTCCATTGGTGCTTCAAATTGGCTTATACTCTCGTATCCCGACTGGGCACTCTTGATTATAGACGGGCGCAAGCTCAGGCCAGTATCCTTGCTGTTGACGCTTTAGAGTCACTTTCACAGTCAGATTGGGTAGTTAATGACAATATACCTTTAGATAGATTTCGTCTTATCATAGAATTTCTCATGTATATCCTTTTTTTGGTGCCTTCTGAGAGAAAAGCAGCATCTTCTCTCATGTATAAGCCTGATGAGACTCTATTGTCTTTTGCGTCACAACTTTCTCGTAAACTAGGGGAAGTACCGTCTAGTTCCTTGTGTATTAGCAATGCTCATCAACATGGTCATGTCCCTTGTTCTCTTCAGTTCTCTCAGTCTACAGTTCCTACTCATAGTTCCCCTCAATCTACAGTTACCCCCCCTCCCCTGTTATGTATCTTTTGTAACAGGTCTGGTCATTCGAGCGACTTTTGTTACCGCCGTAGGCGCCAGGCACACAAGTCAAGACTGTCCCCTGTTCGCAGGAGTGTACTTACTGTTTCTTGTAATCTGTCGCATGACCTTTCCAGAGTAGAACCTCCAGGTAGACTCAGTTATTGCCATATCCATGGTCATTGTAAACATTCGACTGATCAATGTTTCAAGGTTTTGAAACTTAGGGATGAGACTTCTCACCAGCCTCGTCAATCCCATTTTCCCCAGCGCGTGTTTCACAACCCAAAGAGTTGACCAGCAATGTTCGGTCTCAAATAATTCCCTTTGTGGCTGTTGAGTCTTCTCAATTACTTACCTTTCAATTCCTTACTAGGGATACGCCTCTTTCTGTCACTGTAGATACTGATGCAGAATGTGGTCTCTTAAGTAGAAAGGCTTACTTTGCTCTACGGCAATTGTATAATCTCCCTTTATCTCCCTTTTGTAATAATTTGCATTCTGTGCAAGGTTCTCCCTTGCTTGCTCTTGGATCTGTTTGTCTTCCCTTACAGTTTCCCTCGCATGCTACAGTCTTCAATGTCACTTTTGCTGTTGTCTCTGGCATTGCCCTTAAGTGTGATTGTCTCTTGGGTATTGATGCTCTTACAGCTCATAGCATAGATATTTCTCCTAGTCGCCGTGTAGTGACTTTCTCCAGTTTTGATATCTCTGCTTCGGATAGGCCAGTTTCTGTTTGTGATTCTCCTGTGCTTGTTCAGTCCGCACATGTGCCTGTCCCAACTTCTAAGCGCTCTACCCCTGTTGCTCATTGTGCTGCTATTGTTGTAGGAAGGCATCTTATTGAACCTTCAAGTTCTGTTCGAGTTCCAGTGCGCGTCTCAGGTGCCCCGATTGGGTCTGACGTTCTCTCTTTGCCTGATTCTATTCGTATTCGTCGGCTTGCCCTAGAAGGAACTCTCTCCACTATTCGTGAGGATCATGTTACCACAGCGATGGTAACCAATGTCACGGGTGCTCCTATTCCTCTCTCTCCTGGCAGTCACTTAGGCTCCTTTGATGTGGTACACGTTGCTGCTTTCCAGGATTCGCCTATTATAGCAGCTTCTGTTCTACAGTCTCCTCCAACACGTGACCCTGCTCACTTAGCTTCTGAGCTTGCCACATTTGTAGGCGAGACTGATTTTCCTAAAGAGACGCCTCGTCTCCTTGACCTGCTAGTTACCCACCGTCAGGCTTTGGCTTTACCAGGTGATCCGTTAGGGGTTACGGACTGTGTGGTTCATAGAATTGATCTTCAACCAGGCACTCGTCCTGTTTACGTCTCCTCTTACAGGCTACCTCACTCTCGTCGGCTTATAGCCCAGTCCTTGGTTGACGATTTGTTGAGTGGTGTTGTACAGGAGTCCCACTCCGAGTGGAACTCGCCTCTTCTCCTGGTGCCTAAGAAAGATGGATCTTTTCGTCCTGTTGTTGATTACAGGAAAGTCAATGAGGTCACTCTGCCAGATCATTATCCTCTGCCTTTTTTAAGCGAGCTTCTCCAGTCCATTGGCAATGGTAATACGGTGTTCACCACTTTAGATTTAAAAGCAGGTTTTTGGCAGATACCCCTGGAGGAGAAATCTCGTAAGATCACGGCCTTCTCGACTCCCAGTGGGCACTATGAATGGCTTTGTTGCTCAATGGGTTTGCGGAATGCTCCTTTGACTTACCAGCGTTTAGTTAACTCCATTTTTCATGGCTTAATTGGGAATGGACTTTTTGTTTACCTGGATGATTTGATTCTAGTTTCCAAAGATGTAGAAAGCCACTTTTCTAAGTTGTCCATGGTCTTACAACGTTTTGCTGAAGCTGGGTTGAAACTCAACTTACCCAAGTGTTCCTTTTTCAAGGCTAGTATCCAGTTCCTAGGTCATGTTGTAGACAAGCACGGTATCAATACCACAGGTGAAAAGTTCAAGCCAGTCAAGGACTTCCCTTTACCGAAGTCGGTTGAAAATGTACGTTCCTTCCTTGGACTTGCAGGATACTATCGTGCATTCATTAAAGACTTTGCTTCAATTCCTTCCCCTCTCACTCGCCTTCTCAAGAAGGACTCTTCCTTCCAGTGGCGTGATGTCCATCAGAAAAGTTTTGATTCCTTGAACCTTGCTCTTACTGATGCACCTGTGTTGGCTTTCCCTTATTATAGTATCCCCTTTACTATTTGTACAGATGCTTCTGGTACAGGTATTGGAGCTGTACTCATGCAACAAGTAGATGGATGTAGACCTCATGTTATTGCATATGCTACTCGCCTTCTTAACAAGCCTGAGTCCCGTTACTCTGTTACTCATTTAGAGGCCCTGGCAGTGGTGTGGGCTTTAAAGCACTTCTGTGATATCAATTTTGGATATCCTATTACAGTCTACACGGACCACACTGCTGTCACTCAGCTTTTTAAGGGCAAGAATCTGTCAGGCCGCCTAGCCAGATGGTTCCTCACGATCGAGGAATTCAATCCAACCCTAAAGCATATCCCCGGGCGTGCGAACCAAGTTGCTGATGCACTTTCACGGAATATCCCTGTTGCTGCTGTTACCGTGATTCATAACTTTTCCCTGCAGGATCTGGCCAAAGCTCAGCGTGAAGACCCTGTTTGGTCTGCAGTCATTTATGCTTTGGAGTCTTGTGATGATTCCACCTTACCGGCTTTACCAGTTCCTCTGTACCAATTTTCCCTGCAGGACGAGGTTCTCATTCGTAATGTGAAAGTGTTTGAACAAGATGTGGCACAGCTAGTGATCCCTGAGTCTCTAGTTCCCGTTGTTTTGTCCCTTGCTCATGATGCCCCTCAGGCTGGTCACCCAGGTCGTGACAAAACTCTGGCTATGGCGCGGAAGAAGTATTATTGGCCTAAAATGCGACTAGACATTACCTCTCATGTAGCCCGGTGTAGTTCTTGTGCCCAGAACAAAGGTTCTACGAGCACTGCTCCCATCTTAGAGTACCCTACTCCTTCTCGCCCTTTTCAGACTGTGGCTATAGACCTTTTGCAACTGCCTCGTAGCACGCAGGGCTCTGTGTATGTCCTTGTGTGTGTGGATCATTTTAGTCGTTTTGTGGTCTTAGCTCCCTTACGTAACAAATCTGCACCAGTTGTAGCACATGCTTTAGTTTCCCATGTGTCGTGTCCATACACCACTCCTTTGGTGCTCCTTAGTGATAATGGGACTGAATTTAGGAACGAGGTTTTGGCAGGTATTTGTGAACGTTATGGTATCAAACAAACATTCGTGACTGCTTATCATCCAGCGTCCAATGGTCTTGTGGAGAGGACGAACAGGAAAATTTTAGAAATCCTACGTCACCTTGCTAGTACTTTTCATGAGTCTTGGGGGGATTGGCTTCCCCGTGTTAGTGCTTGTATCAATAGCACCATTAATGTTTCCACGGGCAAAACGCCTCATTATGTTATCTTTGGAGTTGAGAAACGGCTCCCATATGATGTGCTTGACAGCCCTGCTCGTCCTCTCTACAATGTAGATGACTATAGTAAACTACAGAGTCATGTGTTGCATGACATTTATACTTCTGTTAGAGATAAACTGGTTGTTTCAAAGGCCGACATGTTGAAACAACAACATGCTCGTGCAACACCTGTGACCATCAGTGTGGGTGATCATGTTTTCAAAAGCATGCCTGATCGCCAGTCAAAATTAAATTGTAAATTTGTGGGCCCCCTTTTGGTGACTGAACGCCTACATCCTAACAAGTTCAGGATTTTTTACCCCTCTACAGGCCTTGGCGAGATTGCACACGCTGATAGGCTCAAGAAGACTCAAGTGCCTATCCCAACCTTTACCCGGCTACCTCCTGGGCCCCCAGCAAGAACTTTGCCTTGTTTATCTACCCCTCATTGTTATGACCTTAGGTCAAGGGGTCCTGTAATTACCTGAATTTTCATTGTGCAGTTTTATATATTCTTGAGATGTTTCCCATTTATGTATTCTTGTGATGTTTTCCATTTATGTATTCTTGTGATGTTTCCCATTTATGTATTCTTGTGATGTTTCCCATTTATGTACTCTTGTGATGTTTCCCATTTATGTATTCTTGTGATGTTTCCCATTATGTATTCTTGTGATGTTTCCCATTTATGTACTCTTGTGATGTTTCCCATTTATGTACTCCTGTGATGTTTCCCATTTATGTATTCTTGTGATGTTTCCCATTTATGTATTCTTGTGATGTTTCCCATTCAACAAATATATATATGTATGTATATATATATATGTATATATATATATATATACATATATATGTATATATATATATATATATATATACATATATATGTATATATATATATATATATATATATATATATATATATATATAGGGCACAGGTTTTCACGTAGACAATTTTGATTGAAGTCAACTGCGCTAATAGCTTTGGCTATCTTAAGATTCAAATTGTTCAGTTTGAAGAATAATTCTTTGTCTTCACAGTTCAAAGTATGAACATAATCATTCAAGATTTCAAAATCATGGAGAAGAGGGTGCAGTAAAAGGCGCTGCTGAATCCCAATGGTTACAATGACATAATATAACAGTACAAAAGCTGTTGACACAAACACTGAAAACTTAAGTCTTTTCGCCTCTCACGGAGGCTTCTTCAGGGTGAGAAGAACTATAGATTCAAAGGCTACCTAGGCCTGCTATCGACGAAGATAAAGGAAATGACAATGGTCTCTGGCCGACTGTCAGTCCTTAAAAAGCAGGATGGTAAGTGTATTGGGAGAGGTCATCGCAATTTTTGGGAGGGGTCACTGGAGGTGAAGTTTCTGGGTGAGGTCACTAGAAAGAGGAAATGTCGAGTGAAATCTCTGGGTGAGGTCACTAGTGGCTGGCGAGGACGACAGAAGTCCTTGGGGGTGGTCATTTGGATAAGCGGGTGAAGTCAGAAGGGGGCCCTAGGTGAGGTCACTAGGATAGGTATGGAAAAACATCAGTCTTATTCCGGATCTTGTGGAGGAAAGTCTCGCTCGACTTCTGGTTTTGGGTCCTGTGTGTGTGTATACACACACACACACACACACACACACACACACACACACTCACACACACACACACACACACACACATATATATATATATATATATATGTATATATATATATATATATATATATATATGATGAAGGTGGAAAAAGAAGTCACGGGTCTAGTTCCGAGTTCCTGAGTTTATTCCTGACCGGTTTCGCTCTATGCTTCTTCAGAGCGAAACCGGTCAGGAATAAACTCAGGAACTCGGAACTAGACCCGTGACTTCTTTTTCCACCTTCATCAACTTGTCACAATGTACCAGCATATATATATATATATATATATATATATATATATATATATATGTATGTATATATATATATGAGAGAGAATGTGGGTGGGGAAGGGCAAACGAAGATGTGTTGGGAATAGAGTTTATTGCCCTAACGTTGCGACCAACTTGGTCTTCTTCAGAGGACTACAGCATTACAGACGGATCACAATTCTTATATTCGTAGCGAGAGGGAGCCCGCCAAGGTATGAGCGGAAGGGTCATGTTTTCCCTTTGGCTAACGATTTAATTAATTATTAGGACACTTGCTGCTTTCGAGAGGCATTTAAATCCGTCTCTGTCGTTGTTGTTCTTGTTGATGGCGATATGTGCAGCTTTCACAGTTTTTCTCATTTTCGTTTCAAATCCCTCGTGTAGAATTTCTGTGTTGTTCCAATCAGGTAAATGTCCATATTTGTCCAGGTGACAAACCAGGGAGTTAGATGTTCTATGTGCCCTGAGATCGTTTTTGTGCTCACTCAAGCGTTTATTGATCCCTCGACCTGACTCACCGAAGTAAGATGATGGACAGCCGCTGCATGGAATACGGTAAACGACACTGAGATTATTACGAATATTATTATGTTTCTTAAATATTTTTCCGATTTTATTGGAAGAAATATTTGCTACATTTATTCCACCTTTTAACAAATAATCATCAATAGCTATGGTGTTTGTAGAATTAGGGACAGAAATAAGTCGCATTTTATTTCTGTCCCTAATTCATACCTACCCCAATCACATTACCGTAACTTCAATATAGTCGCCATATCTAATCACGTCCACCAATCATATAACCAAACCCCATACAAATGAATTAACACCCATATCTATGTTTAATAGCTAACATATTTCCAGCGAAGACTTTTCCTCACCCACTAAATCACCTTTTATGTAGGAAACCTTTTTTTTTATATAATTGCCGGCAGCGGAGCTCCCACCCCAACATAAAGAGACTCCCTGACTAAGACCGTCGTTCCCAACCGTTCAAGCCACGTCTACCGAAGAACTCGCTCGCACTGTCCCGTATAGCCCCTGTTACATAATTGGTGGCTAGCGGTGCTCCCACGGCCCCGAAGAAGACTACCCGACTAAAACCGCCGTCCCCAGCCAACCCGCCAAGCCACGCCTACCAAGCAGTGTTCCCACGCCAACCCGAAGAAGACTACCTGACTAAAACTGTCGTTCTCAGCCACCAAGCCACGCCTACCAAGCGGTGTTCCCACGCCAACCCGAAGAAGATTACGTGACTAAAACCACCGCCCTCAACTTCGCCAAACCACGCCTACCAAGCGGTACTCCTACCCCCCCCCCCCGAAAAAGAGACCCGATTAGAACCGTCGTCGCCTACCAGGTCTGCCGTCCGTCGACTGCACCCCTCGAGCCTGCCGGTATCCCCACACCAACCGAACTGGTGGTGAAATCAAAAGCCGTTCGATTTTAAACCACCTGGTGGCAGTTTGCTACTAATCCAAAGAGAATACGCAGTCTAAAGAGGAACTGCCATACGAAGAAAAACAATGACTAGAATCGCCAACCCAGATCACTGATTCTCAGCAACTTCAATCAACTCAACACATCGAACTTCAATCAAACCACAAATTCCATTCAGCTCCGTACACCGCCCAACAGGCAATGCATCCAACTTTAATCAAATCACAAGACTTCAAGCAAGCCTAGCGCATCGACTTTTAGACTTCAAACAAGCATTTTTATTTAGCGCCACCCACTCAAACCCCATCTCCACCCGAGACGAGCAAACGTCAGCAGCTTCCGAGCGAGCGACACCAACTACTCCCTTCGAGACGACATTCGGACTTCTAGGAACATCTGCCGATCGCCGATCGCCACAGGTGTGACCTGCAGTTGTAGTCATCTTAGAATTGGTGGTGAAATCGTAAAGCATTCGATTTTAAACCACCTGGTGGCAGTTGGCTACAACTCTGAAGAGAAATCGCCGTCCGAAGAGACAACGACTAGAATCGTCAACACAGATCAGTGATTTCCAGCAACTTCAATCAACTCAACACATCAAACTTCAATCAAACCACAATATTCCAATCAGCTCAGCGCACCTCCCAGCAAGCAAGCATCTATACACCCCCCCCCCACCTTCACCAACCATCCTCCCCCGAAGCGACAATCTGATGAGCAACGCAAACCGCAAGCTCAGCAAACGACGCACTCGGTAATACCACTGACCTCTCTAATTCTAAAACAGAACCAGACGATTCCAAAAAGCCGTTAAGATCCAGCGCACCGACTTGAAAGCCGACCCGGTACCCCAACAACTTCAGTCAAGATACATAGGACCCCAGGCCGATGAGACTCGTCTAGAGGCATCTCCACTTACCCCGTGCCCAACTAACGTCACCAGTCATCGTGAGTACCAAATTACGCACATCCACTAATCTTTTTTTTTAATCTTTCTAGCTCATTTCATTCTCCAACCTGGGAGGTATGACAACGACGATAAATCCATCAAGGATGCGTACCAGTTTAACTACGAGCTACAAGTTGGCTTTGGTTCTCTGTAAAATTAAGTACGGACGGCAGCTTGGAGTCGACTTAGTTCCTAGGGACTAGATTAACTCCCAGGTTGGAAAGTTTTATAGGCTCGCTAGCTCAGTTGGTAGGGCGATGACTCTGTGATATCAAGAGTCTCGGTTCGAATCCGGGGACGACAGTCGGAATTATTTGATCGACATCACCATCACTGGTGATTCTATTCAGGTATGACAACGACGATAAGTCCATCAAGGATACGTACCAGCTTAACTACGAGCTACAAGTTGGCCTTGGTCCTCTGTAAAATTAAGTACGGACGGCAGTTTGCAGTCGATTTAGTTCCTCGGGAGTAGATTAACTCCGAGGTTGGAGAATTTTATAGGCTCGCTAGCTCAGTTGGTAGGGCGATAGCTTTGTGATTTCACGAGTCTCGATTCGAATCCAGGGACGACAGTCGGAATTATTTGATCGACATCACCGTCACTGGTGATTCTATTCAGGTATGACAACGACGATAAGTCAATCAAGGATACGTGCCAGCTTAATCACGAGCTACAAGTTGGCCTTGGTTCTCTGTAAAATTAAGTACGGACGGCAGTTTGCAGTCGATTTAGTTCCTCGGGAGTAGATTAACTCAGTTGGTAGGGTGATAGCTTTGTGATTTCACGAGTCTCGGTTCGAATCCGGGGACGACAGTCGGAATTATTTAATCGATATCACCATCACTGGTGATTCTATTCAGGTATGACAACGACGATAAGTCCATCAAGGATACGTACCAGCTTAACTACGAGCTACAAGTTGGCCTTGGTTCTCTGTAAAACTAAGTGCGGACGGCAGTTTGCAGTCGACTTAGTTCCTCGGGACTAGATTAACTCCCAGATTTGAGAGTTTTATAGGCTCGCTAGCTCAGTTGGTAGGATGATGGCCTTCTGATTTCACGAGTCTCGGTTCGAATCCGGGGACGACAGTCGGAATTATTTGATCGACATCACCATCACTGGTGATTCTATTCAGGTATGACAACGACGATAAATCCATCAAGGATATGTACCAGCTTAACTACGAGCTTCAAGTTGGCTTTGGTTCTCTGTAAAACTAAGTACGGACGGCAGTTTGCAGTCGACTTAGTTCCTCGGGAGTAGATTAACTCCCAGATTGGAAATTTTTATAGGCTCGCTAGCTCAATTGGAAGGGCGATGGCCATGTGATTTCACGAGTCTTGATTCGAATCCAGGGACGACAGTCGGAATTATTTGATCGACATCACCGTCACTGGTAATTCTATTCAGATACACACACACACACACACACACACACACACACACACGCGCACACACACACACACACACACACACACACACACACACACACACAAATATATATATATATATATATATATATATATATATATATATATATATATATATATTTATCGGCTGAGAAGAAACCTGCACAGCGAAGCTATAGCGGTAATCCCCTACCACACTCCTGGCCAAATGGCCACTTCCGGAAGGGAGTGTGTGGTTGGACATTCCGCATAAATCATCGGAAATTTAAAATTCCCGGCTCTGTGCAGGTGGCGCAAGCGTCTACAACCCCACCTCCCCCTCCCTATCCCCTCCCTTCTTACTCGGCTGCACGGATTGAGCCGTCACTTAGCATCGCGGAACCAGACGAGTCGGTCACTCCACAACCCACCTTCTTTTCATGCCGGTAAGTCTGGTTCCTGCTCGTGCTCTTGTGTTCTCGTAGGGAGCCCTACCTGTTCTCCTGCAGTTTTTCCCCTTCGGTGTTGTGTCCAGACACCTTTGGGACACCCCTTCTATGATTATCATTATTCTATTTTCAGACCAAACGCTTGTGTGTGGAATCCGGCTGCACAGCCAGGATCTCGTCAGACGGCCACCACGACCTCTGCTCCCGCCATGCCCCTTGTTTCTCACAAGCTGGCTTTAACCCCCTAGCCTGCGTTGTGTGCAGAGCGCGGGTTGAGGAGATTCGTGCTGCTCCTCCCAAAACCCGTTCCAAGCTAGCCGCCCTCGAACTCCTTCGGGAGGCATGGCGCAGAGCTCGGAAATTGAAATCCGCTGACGACCCCCCCCCCCCTGGTGTGGGCGGATCCGGCGTTAGGCGTGGAATTGGGCCTCGTTCGCCCTCGCCATCCGTCTCCCTATGTCTCCGAGACTTCCGTTGGTGGACAACCTGGGCCTCTCGGAGTACAAGGGGACGAGTCTGATGTTGCGGAGTATGGTGTCCCCGAGCGTCCTCAGGCCTCTCGGCAGCCCCATACATCCGACCATCAAGGGTCCTTAAAACCCTTACGGCTTGCTTTGTCAAGCACCCCCACGAACTCGTCTTCCTCCCTAGTTCACTCACGTGAACCCGGCAGGAAATCTCGCTCGAAAAAGAGGTCTGCCTCACCGAGGTCCAGGACGCTCAGCTTGTCCCCACCCTCCACAGCCTCTCCCCCCAACTCACCCTCCCTTCCTCGCTCTCCTTTTCCTCGCCGTAAATCCCACAAGGGCAGGGAGCCGGGGGACGAAACGAGGGGAGAGGGAACTCTGGCTGCCCAAGTGGCTGCCCTCCTTCCGTCCCTGATAGGCCCCGTCCTTGAATCGGCCCTATCACATTATCCGGCCTTTCAGGCCGCGCAAATCATAACGCACCCCTCTCCAGAGCAACCTCCTATTGAACCTACGGCTCTAGCCCCCCCCTCCCACTCTCCCTCCTGGTCCTTCCCTCCGCCCCTCCGTGCCGGCGACAGGTATAGGACTAGAAGGCCCCTCTCAGGAGGAACCCCCCAATCAGACGTCCGTCGGGTTGGACGGGGTGGAGGACCACTACAGTTCTTCTTTACCTTATCCTCCTACCATGACGGACTCTTTTGAGTTCCGCCCCTTCTCATGGTGTGACCTTCCCCGGTCCTGGGAGTACTCGTTTGGAGAAGATCACAAGCTAGTGGCCTGGTCTCCCGACTACTCGCTACCGGAGGGCTGGAGGAGGAGAGATGACGTTATCCTAAAGTGGGCCAACGACGCGGAGGGGGCTAAGGTTCTATATAAGATTCGACCCCTCTCCGCCCCGGCCTCCACGCCCTCCAGGATTTCCACCTCTAACACTCTGGACGCATTAGGTGCTCTCCTGGAGAACCCTCGTTTAAACCCTGATGGGCATATGTTTGTCGACAGGTCGGGGGACTCACCGGCGGTAGCACTCTCCCCAAACGCCTGGTTCCCGCAGGAGAAAGGGGAGAAGGCCTTAGACATCCCTGCTCTCTTCGAGCGGGCCCAAGACCAACCCAAGACGGTTCCTCCTCGACGGCATATCCCTTCATCATTCCCCGTCGTCCTGCCACCACCCTTCGCGCCGGAGGGCCTGCGCGATTGCTTATGGCACTCGGGCAGGGACCCCGCCCTCCCCATCAACTTAGTGAACCGGAGGCTATGTTGCTGACGACGGAGGCCTCGACCAGACAAGACCTTGCCTCTACCATCTCGACCGTCACGGCAATGGCGATGATGAGGAACTGGCTGACGACGCTCGCCACGAGCTTTGAGGACTTCCCGCGGGAAGAATTGAGGTGAGTGGGATATTTCAATCTATACAGAGGGTCCAGACCTGTCCTGGCGAGAGACGCTCAGGTAGCGTCTTCACCCAGGACGGAGCCTCTTGACTAGCGCCCGAGGACGAGGTCGTTCGGAAACGACCTCGGCTTCGCATATGTTATACGTTCTACAATTGAGCGATGTGACTTTATTACACCCTCCGGGGATCGGGATCCTTCTCGCCCTACTAATTTGATTCGCGTGTTTTCTGTATGCAGAGACACCCTGGCGGCACTCTCTACCGTGGCAGAGGGTACAGCCAACATGGCGTCTTCAGCCCTACCCCCAGCAGTGAGGGCCTTCACCGCGGCTCGTCTGGCAGCTCGTCAGTCTGCAGCGCGGTCGGCCCCGGAGATAGCTCGCCGGGGCGTGGTGAGAGCAGCTCCCCTTTCCCGTGGTCTGTTCGACCAGGAAGCGACAGACCGCGTCTTCGCTACGGTCCCGACCGTCATCCAGATCCAACAACCCTCCCAACCGGAGATTCCAGGACTTCCTTCGGAGACACGCGATAGTGACCATCTCCGCTAGCACAGTTCTGGACTTCCTGTCTTGGCTAGCTGACACCACCAACAGGGCACCGGCGACGATCTCGGCTCACTACGCAGCCCTCGCTGATCCACTCTGCTTCGGCATGAACATCAGAGTGCCACAAAGGGCGCGAAACCTTCTAATGAAGGGGATCCGCGCCTCGAGAGAGCCGAGACGTCAGCCGGTCCTAGCCTGGTCCTTGCATCGTGTTCTGCAGTACCTGACGTTCGAAGGGACCGTCATGGAGGAGGAACACTTCCTTCAACGTGCCGTCTTTCTGCTCGCCCTGGCTACGGGTTACAGGGCGTCACAGCTGGCGGCGATCACCCGCCACCAGTCCTTCTCCAAACTGGAGGACTGCTCTGCCCTAACTCTCGCTCCATCACCTACATTCCTAGCCAAGAATGAGCAGGCGGACGACATGATTGGCCCTATCAGAATACCATCCTTCCTGGAGGAAGGAAACCCACACCCGCTGTGCCCGGTCCGTGCGTTTAAAGACTACGTGGAACGCACGGAAGGGGTGTCCGAGGATCATCTCTTCTACAATTCGAAATCTCGGAACCCCCTAACCCCGAGGTCCCTGGCGCGTCTACTTTGCCGCGTTATAGAGAAGGCCGACCCGGGCCATGCCCCCCACGCCCACAACATCAGAGGCCTCGCGGCATCGCTGGCGTTTCTCCGCACCCACTCTGTGGAACGGGTGCAGGACCTCGGGGGCTGGGCATCAGCAACTTCCTTCAGGACACGGTATCTCTACCACTCGATCACCCCTGTCCCATGTGTCGCCATGGGAACGGCTCCACCCCTCTCTTCGCAAAAGAAGGGGGGGCAAAGGGCGACCGAGGGGTAGGGGAAGGCCCAGGAACCGCTGAGCAAGATACAATATTCTACATAGAATTTATGCACTATGTGAATTGTACAATATTTTTATAAAAAATAAATAAATAAATGAATATATATATATATTGATATTGATATCGATATAAGTACTTGATGCTTTTTGTCTCCCCTCTACTGAATGATAAGATGATTAGTCTCCCATACGAGACACACGTAATAACGGCTTGAGCCCTGTCCTCGACTACAATTTGGGCTTCACCTTCTCCTCCCACCTATCCTCGTCTCATGCATAGCTTCGCTGTGCAGGTTTCTTCTCAGCCGATAATACTTCTTTGTCGCGGCTAGTGCCGCTTAAATTGTTTTTATCGGCTTAAGAAACCTGCACAGATTTAGGGTCCCTCCCTCCTCCCACAGGCGAAGCCTTCATTTCTCATTGAAGTGACGGCTCAATCCGTGCAGCCGAGTAAGAAGGGAGGGGATAGGGAGGGGGAGGTGGGGTTGTAGACGCTTGCGCCACCTGCACAGAGCCGGGAATTTTAAATTTCCGATGATTTATGCGGAATGTCCAACCACACACTCCCTTCCGGAAGTGGCCATTTGGCCAGGAGTGTGGTAGGGGATTACCGCTATAGCTTCGCTGTGCAGGTTTCTTAAGCCGATAAAAACAATTTAAGCGGCACTAGCCGCGACAAAGAAGTAATATATATGTGTGTGTGTGTGTGTGTGTGTGTGTGTATACCAAAATGTATTTTATATGTACCATCATACTCCTCTATTAACCTCACAAACAAACTAATTTGAATTTTTTTTAGGATGTCTTGTATTCATTAAAGCAATGCCGCTAATGAAAGTGTAACCGATTAGTGAAAAAAAAAACGAAAACAAAATGCCTCATAGAAAAGAGATCCCCGAACAAAAGAGGTAAATATCAATTCTCAGTGAAGAGAGAAAGAATATAATTAGTGCAAAGTGATAACAATAATCATTCTCATTGGAAAGAGAATGTACGTGCAAGTGAAAATGTTTTAGTGTATTTTTTCATAGCTTGTTGAATACATTACAAATATATGATAATGTACGTAAACCCCTATTTTTTTTTCTTTACTTATTCATATCAATAATGAATTTAAGAATCAATCTTCCCCACTAGCGACATGACACACATTATCAAATCTTTTCCTTGCAGTTTTTATACCAGACATCATTGTCACGACCTTAACCCAAGGTACGCGGACGTACCTCAAAAGGTCGGGGAGGCAATGTAACCTTCACTAAACATCATCAACCATACACGTGATCCACACACATACGAGAGGGTAATCATCTATATCAAGACCTCCAAATCTTGCAGATCTCACAAATTCGTCATTCACAAAACACGGAAATGCCTAATGTCACCAGACAGATCTAATTATCCCTTTCTCATACCTATCCCAATTACATTACCGTAATTTCACAATATACGCCATATCTAGCCACGTCCACCAATCATATAACTGTAAGAGGCTGGTAGATTGAGGTAGACAAGTAGGTAGATAGAGGGGTGGGTGGCGAGAAATTCATTTTACGACTTACATGCTTTGAAAACAATGGCCGCTAAGGAGTTGCAGAGTTGCATATTCTCACTCACCGTCCAATATTTGTAAATACAAACTAGGGTATCGATAGAGGTGGTGATGTGATTTGTTAACGCTAAGCCACTTCGCTTCGTAACAAGATTGCTTGCATAAGCAGTATTGCTTGAGATAGTATAACAGCCTTTCTGGTTGGAGAAAAGGGTGGAGGAGAGAAATTATTGGTGCACGTAAGTAAAGTCACGCCCTTAAAGGGTGGCACTTATTTGTAACGTTCAAAGTTATTGGATGAATTAATTGTGACGTCGAAGCAGACTTGGCTTGGTGGGTATAAGAGGATCCCAGGTGAGAATCCTCTGGTGTACCTAAGACAAGACATTGTACAAGAATTCGTGAAGAAAATGAAGACAATTTTAAGTTTAATTTAATTCCCTTTCATTTACTGAGTAATGGAACTTGACTAAAAGCATACATTGCGTAAGAGGCATGGGGGCTACAGATGAATGACTTACAATACTACAATGATGGAAAGAAAGTTGAAAGTGAATGAAGAATTACAATATCACAGAAGGGAACTGAAAGTGTTGGTAGCAACAGAGCTAACATAACCAAACCCTATTCAAAGGAACTAATACCCATATCTATGTTTAATAACTAACACATTTCCCATACGGGAAGCTACATTAACTTGCTTACCTAAGCACCTTTCGTACTTATAACGACGGATATGCTCGTCATAGAATAGGACTGTCCAGGTCAAGGACCTGACAGAAGGCCTGCATAGGTTAGGGACATAGTAGAGGAGACCGGGGATACTCTCCCATTGTCTAGAAGAGAGCATAGGTAGGAAACCTTATTTCACACCTGACATCCCAACCTGTAATCGCCAGATCATATTCTTAATAAAACGAAGAAATCATCATCAAGGTATTTCTCGCCCGCTTTAAGTCCCCTTTTATGTAGCAACCCTGTTTTACACACACACACACACACACACACACACACACACACACACACACACGCACGCACGCACACACACACACACACACACACACACACACACACACACACACACACACACATATATATATATATATATATATATATATAAATATATATATATAGATATATATATTCTTCGTAAAAATGGGCAGGAGATTCTTTCAAGCATATTTCATTGAATGAAATGGTAGGCTTGTTGTGACAAAGCTTCTTATCAATCTTCTCTCTCTTTCGTAAAGCAACTTTGTCTTCAATTAGCAGGAGTCCAAGTAATTCGCCGTATGCCATTAGGTAGAATTATAGGCATAGTCGAAAGACAAAACGCGTTTTCGCACCTCCTGGTGCTTCTTCAGTGGAAAATGAAGGAATGGAGAATCCGCTGGACGGCTGCTGCTACGGGTTAGGCACGGTCTGTTCTCCCATTGGCTGAGAGGTACGTGAGGCCATCAGTCTGCGCCCCAAGCGCCGTAGTGGGTGAACCCCCTAACGCTGGGTAAAGCCTGCAGGTCATGAGGTTGGATGATGAGATTCAGATGGATGGTGCATAGCTAAAATTTCCGTGTTGTTTTCCTTTGTAAGATGGGCATCTTTGTAGTAGTTCTTGGGTGCTCCTGATGTCAGATGGTATGACAGTCTACGCGATAGCTTCACAGTGGTCATACCAATATAGGAAGAGCGTTGGGTTGCACAGTCCCCAAGGCTACACATATACCTATATATGGCATGAGATTTCTGAAGGTTATCGTTGATGAGCTGGTTGTTGTTATTGATGAGTAGGTTTGATGTCTTCTTATTTTGATAATACATGGAAAAACAATTTGGTGTCAGCGGAAGTCGGTTTGATGTTCCTTCTGATGATTTGCTTCATAATTTTCTCATTTTCCTTATATGCTGTGGAGAAGAATGGTTTATAAAATATATTGATGATGTTATCTATTGGTGCCTGGTTATCTTCCGAGAGGTTCAATTTTAGGTACCACATGTCCATAATCTTCTTAGTGATTCTTTCAATGTCCTTATTGGCGAACCTGATGTTGACTAGGATTTGTGAGGCCCTTTCCAACTCTGAGTGCACGGCCCTCCAGTTACTGTAGTGAGTGAGGCCTCTTCTAATGAAGGTACCTATTGTAGAATTCTTGTACCTCTGAGGGCACTCACTGAATCCATTTAGGCAATGTCCTTGGTTGGCGGCTTTAACAAAAAATGTGGTGTTGAAAGTTTCTTCTCCCTGTTTCACCAGAACATCAAGAATTGGAGGGGAACCTTCTTCACTATGTTCGATGGTAGAGTTGAGACCAGAGGCTTCTTTCAATCGTCGTCGCAAGGCTTCAATCTATTAGATGTTCTCGGTCAAGACAAAAATATCATCGATGTAGCGGCATTATATTCGTAGTCTCCGTACCTCACCGAATACCTCTTCTTCAGTGCTACCCATGAAAAAGTTGTCAAATAGAACTCCTAATGGTGATCCCATTGCAACTCCATTAATATGGTAGTACTTGGTTCCCCTTGGGCAGGTTAATGGGGCTTCTTTGGTACAGCATTCTAGTAGATTCTTTCTGATAGGTTCTGGGATATCGCAATTTGAGGTGTCATTATTATAGTAAACTCTGTTGATTATGTATTCGATGGTACGGTTAACTGTAACACTAGTGAAGAGACTCTCCACGTCCAATGATGCAATCGTTCCTTACGAGCTGGTGTTAGCCAGGAGGTCCAGGAAGTCGGTGGGGGACTTGACGCTGTAGGAAGCTGGCCCGTAAGGTGTAAGAATTTCACCTATTTTCTTTGCTATATGGTAAGTCGGTGTTGGGACCTGAGAGACAATGGGTCTAAGCTTGTTCCATGGCTTATGTGTTTTTACATTACCATGGTAATAGCCAGGTCCATAGTCTCCAGATAGCTTAGGGAGCAATTTTCTTGAATTTGCTTGTATTACCCAAGGTTTGGTCTAATTTCTGCAAGTATTCTTCCGTCTCTATTAGAACATAGGCAGCAGCTTTGTCAGCTCTTCTAATGGTGATGTTAGGGTCGGTTCGAAGCTGTTTGGCTGTTTTAATATGTCTCTTCTTCAGGATTTGGATTTTGAAGCTTCCGCTGCTATTTGATGCTTTGCTGATAACCTGGATACTGTGATTTATCAGTAGGATGGAGCAACACCGCATTGCTACAATGCTTCACTCGAATATCTGAATCGCTACTTCCCTGAAAACATGCTCATCTCCCGTCGTACGGACCACACTTGGCCTGCACATTCTCCAGACCTATTCCCTTTGGATTATTTTCTGTGGGTATACCTAAAAGACAGGGTCTATGCTAACAATCCCCATAACATTGCTGCGCTCAAGAATAGCATTCGAACAAAGATTAAGAGAATTCCTCATGACATGTTGAATAAGGCCATTACAAACTTCAACGTGCGAGTAACCACAGTGATTCAGCGCCAAGAAGCTTGGATTGAGCAAATTATAAAGTATTGAGCTGTGCTCGCAAAATGTTGGTATATGGAAAAAAATCACACCATACAAAACTTACATGTCTGTAAGACAGGTCTATGCTATGAAAAATGTGTAAAGCTTTCCTTTCAATGATAAATGCTACATTATCACAAATGGATACATCTTTTGGGCTATCCTGTATGTATATATATGTATGTATACATTAATACATATATATATAAATATATATATATATACATATATATATATGTATATAGATGCATATATATATATATATATGTGTGTGTGTGTGTGTGTGTATACATATATATATATATAGTATACATATATATATACATATATTTATGAATGGTAAGAATGGAAAGGCATGATTGAGAACAAGAGACTTTATTCCTGACCGGTTTCGCCTTTGAGGCTTCTTCAGAGGTAAGAAACCTGAAAGGCGAAACCGGTCAGGAATAAAGTCTCTTGTTCTCAATCGTGTCTTTCCATTCTTACCATTCATAAACCTTTCATGATGTCACAATTCATATATATATATATATATATATATATATATATATATATGTGTGTGTGTGTGTGTGTGTGTGTGTGTGTGTGTGTGTGTGTGTGTGTGTGTGTGTGTGTGTGTGTGTGTGTGTGTGTGTGTGTGTGTGTGTGTGTGTGTGTGTGTGTGTGAGTGAGGGGGGGTCACGATACTACTCATTCACCTAAATGACACCCTTTCCAGCTATCGATTATCCTTCCATTTCACCACCGGTTCGAGCGAACAAGCAGTCAGCCTTCTCCTCCTCCCCCACTTGAATCGTTCCTCAGCCAATCACTGACCAAAACGCCAGCATAGACCAGCTATATAAGCCAGGCATTTCCAAATCTCTTCCAGGCTTAATGACCTCATTATAGGTCGATAGCCTAAAAGATCCAACAACAACAAAAATCTCGTCAGACTCGCCTCTAGCCAAAATGCAAGCTCCTGCCTCCTCTGGATTGTATGCATTATTGCTTGGACAAGGACGATTCGACGTTTCAGGTTTCAGTCTTATCCTTTATCAATCTACTACATATCTCATTCCCCATTCCCCATTATTTCTGTATATATTATGTGTTAGGGTTAGGATTATATTTTGGTTGGTTATTGTCTCTGTTTGATTATATTTTGTACTGAAATATTAAATGGTTAACACTGTCCTCCGTCTTTTGGCATACCAATCCGTTTTCGTGACCCCATTCTAACTTTGCTGTGACATTCCGTTCAAGTCTCTATTAGTTAGATGCCTGTCTCAATCGAATACTCCATTCAAATATTGCTCGCTATCAAATCAAATTCTACATAGACGAGCACTTTTCACACGAACAAAATCATAGGCTAGATTGATGGGTATAACGATAACCGGAATCAGAGGGCCTGTTTAAGTTATCGAAGGGCTATTCATATTTACATCCATACGTCCTAGTCTATCAACAGCTAGTTACGACTAGTACACAAGCTTCAGCAAAAATACCATTCAATTTAGAAGAGTTTGTGGCCAATCTCTTGTATATAACATTACAGGGATAAGTTATAAAGGATGATTGGAAGCACATAGCAAAATACTAGAACATAGACATTCAGTCCTACAGGATAAAAAACGTGATAAAGAAAATGGTTGGTTCAGTTAGGGATAATAGAAACCGTAGTCATGGACACACTGACTACCCCTAGTGTAGCATTCCATAAGGACCAGGATAGAGCAACGGACAGGTCTCTTAGCCCTGAACAATCTCCTACCAGACAATCCCCGACAACCAAACAAGCAGACAATTTGCAACTGGAACAATTAAGACCACAATATCAATTTCATTGAGAAAATTCAAAATTAGAATGGGAAAAAGAATATGAAAGAGAAAGATTAGAATTGGAAAGAGAAAGATTAGCAAAAGATCAATTTCAATTAGAAATTTTAAAATTAGAATGGGAAAAAGAAAAAGAAAGAGAAAGATTAGCATTGGAATAAGACATCAGAACTAAGAAGTCACAATACAAGAGAAAAGCAAAGAGAGAGAATTGGACATTCAGGAGAAAGGAGTACGCATTTACACCAGAAGCTGTAGACGCCTATTTCAAAACCTTTGAGGCTGTAACTCTCAAACAGGTGCGGCCCAAAGATGACTGGCTTTCAGTACTAACTCCAAAATTAACAGGAAAAGCTTTTCAGGTGTATAAAAGTTTAGACAGGCCCGACGATTACGAATTCGTCATGAAACAGGTTCTACATGCGTATGCTCTAACCCCTGATGGCTATAAAAAAAAATTTTAGATCTTTAACGAAATATCATGCCCAAACCTATGTTGAATTTGCCTCAGAAAAACTTAGTGTAAAAAATAGTTACATACATATACCAAAAGGCTTTTCCCCCCTTATAAGGGAGGTAGCCATAAAACAAAGGCATAAAAAAACACTCCCACCAATTCCATCCCTATCACACTCCACTCCCCTCCACCCATTTCCCTCCCTCTTATCTTGGCACCTCCTGGATGACGGGTCATCCCTGCATCTTGTTCACTGCCCTGGGTCAGAAGTAGTGTCGCAAGACACAGCACATCTACAGTAAGGCCGCTTCATTAAATCGGCGACCCTCTCCGTCTCCTCATGCAGAAAAGGAGAAGACGGGGAGAAATCCATTCGGACTGCGTCAAATTTTCTCACACATACTCCCTCACCCCCCTTCCCCCACCCATTCCATCTTACGCATCACAACATCACACATATACAACCATTTTCCATTCCCCCCTATTTTCTGTCCTCTCCCGTCCTTCCTCAACAGACACTCCCCTCTTCCCCAAAGCCCTTTTCACCCCATCCATCCATCCCATCCTAGGTCGCACCCTCATGTTCGCTCCTTCCACATCTGCCTTCCACACTTCTTTTACTAATATTTCTTCACTCATTCTTTCCACGTGTCCAAACCATCTCAATACTCTTTCATCAACCTTATCTCCCAACTCCCTTTCCACCCCTGTTCTCCTCCTCACCTCCTCATTTCTCACTCTATCTAGCCTAGTAACCCCTATCATACTTCTCAGACACCTCATCTCAAACACATTCAAACTCCTTCTCTCTTCCTCTCTTATGTTCCATGTTTCTGCCCCATACAGTGCTGTTGGCACAATCACTCCTTCATACAGTCTCCTCTTAGAATGCATTCTCAAATGTCTATTTCTCATTACTCTTTTTAATCCACCAAGGCATTTACTCGCTTCTCGCAATCTACACTCTACCTCCACCTTCACTCCTCCCTTTCCTGCCAAGTTCACACCCAAGTACCTAAAAATATCCACTTCCTCCAGTCTCTCTCTCTTAATACTCACTTCCAGTCTGCTACCACTTTCACCCCCTGTATATCTCATCGCCTCACTTTTACCCACGTTTATCTTCAACTTCCTTCTTTCACACACTTTCCCAAACTCTGTCACTAACTTCCTCAATCCCTCCTCTGACCCTGCTACAAGCGCAGTATCGTCCGCAAACAACAGCTGGCTTACCTCCCACTTTTCTCCATTTTCTTTAACCATCTCAAATCCTTGACCCACCACCCTCCATTTACTTCTCGCACCACCCTATCCATGTAAAGATTGAACATCCAGGGTGACACAACATATCCCTGACGAAGTCCCACCTTTACCTTGAACCACTCACTCTCTCCATTTCTAATCCTGAGACACTCTCTACTTCTCTCGTAAAAACTCTTGACAGCTTCTAAAAGTTTTCCTCCTATTCCGTGTATCTGCAATACCTCCCAGTTAGAAGCTGTAAATGTAACTACCTTTTCAGAGCTCGTCAATACTATTGTCATGGAGGAATAGAAAAATAAACTTTCCTTTCACCTTTTGAGATATGTAGAAGAGAGAAGGGAGAAAGACTTGATCCAGGCAGTAGATTTGGCAGATGGTCAAGCCTTAATGATAGAGACGTGGGGAGGCGGAGCTCGCAGGCAAAACCCCATAATGAGACCCTCATCTGGTTATCGCCCTGAAGGAGCGGGTAGTAGAGTACATAAGAACATAGAATGAAGGAGACTGCAAGAGACCATAGGGCCTACACTAGGCAGCTCCGTATCCATCACCACCTGTCATCCCCATCCATAAAGTTGTCTAATCGTTTCTTAAAACAACTGATAGTTTCAGCGCTTACTACATGGTTACTAAGTCTATTCCCTATTAGTAAACCAATTTTTGCCTATTTCTTTCTTAAATCTAAATTTGTCCAGTTTATACCCATTACTGCGAGTCCTGCCCTGTTCTTTTAATATGATGACCTTGTTTGCATCACCCACTTTAACACCTCTATTAGATCACCCCGCACTCTGCGTCTTTCCAGAGAGTATAAGTTAAGGTGCCTAAGCCTCTCTTCGTAAGGCAAATTTCTGAGTTCATGTATCATTTTGGTTATTCTTCTAGTGAATTGATCTCCATTCTGTAGGACGGAGACCAAAACTGTACCGCATAGTCAAGGATGGGTCTAACTATCGCTAGATAGAGTTTAATAATTACCTCTGCGCTTCTATTCGTTACCGTTCTAGCATTGAAACCTAATGCTCTGCTTGCTTTATTCCTGGCGCTAATGCAGTTTCCTGGTTTTAAGGTCCGGACTCACTAGAACTCCCAAGTCTTTCTCGCACTCAGTTTTCTCTAAAAGCTGTATATGTAAGCTGTATCTGTTTTCGGGGTTGTGTAGCCCTACGTTTAACACGCTACATTTAGAGATATTGAAGTTCATTTGACATTTCACAGACCATGTGAACAATTTGTTAAGATCATCCTGCAGAATCTCTGCGTCGTGTAACCGTTATGGTAGGTTATATGGTTACGTAGGGAAGTCTTAATGCGGCGAGATAGACCCCAAAGCGGTAGTTTTCTTGTATTTATTCAAACAAGGGATTCAGGTTAAACTACAAATGGAAATGGCCCTTTGGGCTAAATACAATAAGTGCCAGGCCTTGACCTAGGGCACAATAGCTCTGACCTCTGGCCGGTAGGTTCGTGACCTACCCAGCCTTTGGCGGTAGGTTCTTCACCTACCCCAGCTCTGGCTACGTGACATGGGTGTTAAACATTTTATAGGAGTGTTAGTGGTTTCAAGCAAGGGTGTTAGTCTTGTTATTCATTGCATGAGGTCTGTTCTATGTAGGAGGGTTAGTCCTATAATTGGTGGATATTGTTGGGTATATTATATATATATATGCTAGTTTATGCTTAATACACTAGGGCAGTTATAATAAAAGGATTTATGATAGGTTAGTCTGGTGACACTGGGCATCTATATCTTGTTTGTCTTCAAATGTGCTGCGCCAGGTGCATGTTGTGGGAAACGCAAGGTAAGCAAGAGGAAGTCTCGCTCTGCTGCAAGCATGTGGATCACGTGCGTGGTGGGTGATGGTTAGTAAGTTAGTAATGGATACATTGCCTCCCTGACCTTTTTGAGGCACGTCCTCGTACCTTGGGTTAAGGTCGTGACAGTGGGGATGGCATACATAATTGTATAGATATGATAATTTGTAAGTTGCTAGCGGGTGATATTGATCTACAAAATTTGTTTGAATGAGTAAAAAGGGGGGATTTTTACGTATATTATCATATCTTTTGTGTGTTCAGTAAGCTATGTACAAAAAAGTTTACACTAGTATATTCTCTTTTCAATGAGAATGAATTTTCACTGTTCACCATACACTTGTTTCTCTATTCAATGAGAATTTTTTTTATAATCTCTTTTCTATGAGATATTATTTGGAATGTACTATTTCACTACAGTCATAGCTTACTGAAGACATGACATCCTAATTTGTTAGTGTTTGTTTTTTATTATTATTGTTAGTTTGTGTAGAGCTAAATATTCATATTATTATATATATAATTGCATAGAGATATAAACTTATACAAGTTTGTTATTTATGAGAATGGTTATTGGTTAAAATTTACATGGGCTGTTATTCTTATTATCGCGCTTATACATATTTATATTTATTTAAGGCAGTTAATTTCTTTTATTTTATTTTATTTTATTTCTAATTCTAGTGTATGTATGGTATGGAATGCTTATTCATCCTGTTTGGGTGGGTTGGGTTTTGAGTGTATTATTCCGGGGCTTCACGGTCGGAAGGAAGTGAAGAAGTACTTTTAGAGAGCGAAAAAGTTTTTATAAGTAAATGATCGTGAGGGCCTAACCTATCGAATCGCATGACGTCCTGCGTCCGAAGGAGGAATAATTAATGTATACTATGTTTCGGGTGACTGCCTGGAAGATTTCTTCGCGGTGACATTTTGATATTCTAAATCTACGTTAAAATTGAAAAAAAAAAATATTTGTAAGTTAAAATTACATAGTGGATGTTTTGATTATTAGGTTTTGTCTATCGTGGTCTTTGAATTTCTATAATTGTAACTAATAGATAGTTCTACGTGGGCTAATTTACATTTAAAGAATTGTAATTAAAATGATTATTACATTTTTTGTGATACGTGGGTTATATGGGGTTATACAAAAAAATTAGTGGGAGTCTATGGTTTATACTCACGGTGATTGGTGACGGTAGTTTTGGGTGGCGGACGAGATTGTCTCTCGGATGTGTCTCGTCGGCCTGGGTCCACTGCGTCTTGACTGAAGTCGTGATGTCGTGTCGATCTAGGAGTTGGTGCGTTGGATCTCTGCTGAATGGATGCGTCCGGTCTCGGCTTGGGTTTGCTGATTGAAGGAATCTCTTGGTTGGGAGTCTTGGAATCTTGATACTGTGCTATGTAGAGTTGATAGGTTCTTCTATTCTGACAGAGATGTCACTGTAGACATATGTCGTAGATTGGTAGCGCACTGCCACCAGGTGGTTCAAAATCGAATGGGTTCGATTTCACCACCGAATCTAAGATTGGTGCAAAGCTGCGATCTTAGAATTCTGACTGTCGTCTCGAAGGGAGTGGTTGGTGGAGGGGTAGTGGGTAGACGTGTTGCTTGGCGAAGTGATGAGCTAGCTTTCTGATGCGGTTGATGAGAAGTAGACGATGTCTGCTTCGTAGACGATCTCGGTCGTCTGAGCTGCAGGCGCGGCTGGTCTGAATAGAATCAAGTGGCTTGAAGGAAGATATGAGAAGTCGAAGATAGACGATTTATTCTTCGTTGACCGTGGTCCGTTCCTTCTGAATGTTCTGAATGGTAGGCGTGGCTTGAATCACTGAAGAATGTATTCGGCCCTCTGTGGTAGGCATGTGTGAAACCAGTGTTTCTTGGTATAAAGTAGGCTTGTATCTTCGGAGGTTGGAATAGAGTACCGCTCGCCAGTTGGATTGGTTGTGTAACCTTGGTAGTATGGCTGAGGATGGCGCTTCTATTCAGGGCGTGGGAGCACCGCTCGCCACCAGTGTAACCGTTATGGTAGGTTATATGGTTACGTAGGGAAGTCTTAATGCGGCGAGATAGACTCCAAAGCGGGAGTTTTCTTGTATTTATTCAAACAAGGGATTCAGGTTAAACTACAAATGGAAATGGCCCTTTGGGCTAAATACAATAAGTGCCAGGCCTTGACCTAGGGCACAATAGCTCTGACCTCTGGCCGGTAGGCTCGTGACCTACCCAGCCTCTGGCGGTAGGTTCTTCACCTACCCCAGCTCTGGCTACGTGACATGGGTGTTAAACATTTTATAGGAGTGTTAGTGGTTTCAAGCAAGGGTGTTAGTCTTGTTATTCATTGCATGGGGTCTGTTCTATGTAAGAGGGTTAGTCCTATAATTGGTGGATATTGTTTGGTATATTATATATATATATATGCTAGTTTATGCTTAATACACTAGGGCAGTTATAATATAAGGATTTATGATAGGTTAGTCTGGTGACACTGGGCATCTATATCTTGTTTGTCTTCAAATGTGCTGCGCCAGGTGCATGTAGTGGGAAACGCAAGGTAAGCAAGAGGAAGTCTCGCTCTGCTGCAAGCATGTGGATCACGTGCGTGGTGGGTGATGGTTAGTAAGTTAGTAATGGATACAGTCGTCTCCTGACCTAATTTGGTGTCCTATTTTAGTGTCGTCCGCAAACTTACTAACATCACTATTTATTCCATCGTCTAAGTCGTTTATGTACATAACGAACAACAAGGGACCCAAAGTCGAGCCCTGGGGGACCCCACAAATAACATTGCCCCACCTAGATTTTGCTCCATTTATGGTGACCCGCTGTTTTCTGTTACTAACCCAAGCTCTAATCCATTCTAACATTTTTCCTCCTATGCCATGCTCTTTGATTTTATTTAGTAGTCTCTGGTGTGACACCTTGTCGAACGCTTTGCTAAAGTCAAGATAGAGTAGGAGGTATCATCAATTATAATCGTGTTTCCCAGCTAGTACAATGTAGTTATTGTAAAAAGACAGATCACTCCATTCAATGATGTCATCATCCAGGTTGTAAAGCCTCAAATAAGCCTAAAGATCATAGTAGTACCAACTCTAAACCTATTGCAGCCTCTAATGTTCATAATCCTCTTACTTCTTTTGACCCATACATTTTCCAAAAAAGAGTATCCTTACATATAGATGGTCCCAATTACCCTGTTACCATACTCAGGGATACAGGGGTAGCCAAGTCAATTCTCCTCTCTAATGCCATTCCCAATATCTCCAATGCATTTACAAGTGAAAAGGTTTTATTGTCTAATCTTACAAGTCAAACTTCTTATCCCCTACCAGAATTTTACATAGAATGTGCATTCCTTATTTCTCAAGTGTAAGTTGCAGTAGATCTTTACGTATTCACGGGATAAAGTTCTTGTTGAGTAACGATCTCGTTGATACCCTAACAGTTCCCCCCACCAAGAACAGTAGGTGAACCTTTACCTGAAAGTCCCACCCTTGAATTGGATGAGAGTTGTCCACACCTGTTTCCTGCCTGTGCTGTAACTCGATCCCAAAGTAAAGTAACGTCTTCTTCTCCACCCTCAAATTCCTCACCTTTATTCAAGTCTCTGCCCACCTCTCCTCCGTCCTTCGGTAAGGAGGATTTAATCAATAAGACCTTAACCAAGAATGAACTCATCCAGGCTCAACAAAAAGATGATATACTATCCTACTTACTACATATAGCCACAGCCAAAGCAGACATAGACACCACCCCTACCTCCGTCATCCTCCATCTTGTCTGGCATAAGTACAACGTAATTTAATTCATTTAATCTATGTGACACAGTATATGGACCTTGAAATTTGTATGAGAAGGGAGCCCCTGCAATTGGCAAATAAAGTAACACTTCATCGCCATGCTTAGAATATCATACTTTAGTCTTAACATAAAAAATGTCTTTAATTTTTGATTGAGCTAACCTAAGGTTCTCTAAAGCAATGTTTCGAACTACCTTCATTCGGTGTTTCAACTGATCTAAATATTGATTTACTGTCTGCTTGCGGTAGTTAGGGCTCTCATTTTACCATTGACTTTTTAAGACTGTAAGAGGTCCTCTCACTTGTCGACCATATAAGAGTTCAAAGGGAAAATATCCTAGTGATTCTTGAGTGGTTTTTCTAATGGCAAGAGACCATAAGGACTACACTAGGCAGCTCCGTATCCATCACCACCTGTCATCCCCATCCATAAAGTTGTCTAATCGTTCCTTAAAGGAGCTGATAGTTTCAGCGCTTACTACATGGTTACTAAGTTTATTCCATTCGTCAACCACCCTATTAGTTAACCAATTCTTGCCTATTTCCTTTTTAAATCTAAATTTGTCCAGTTTATACCCATTACTGCGAGTCCTGCCCTGTTGTTTTGATATGATGACTCTGTTTTCATCACCTTTATTAAAGCCTTTGATCCACTTGAACACCTCTATTAGATCACACCGCACTCTGCGTCTTTCCAGAGAGTATAAGTTAAGGTGCCTAAGCCTCTCTTCGTAAGACAAATTTCTGAGTTCATGTATCATTTAGGTCATTCTTCTCTGTACTGATTCTAGTGAATTGATGTCCATTCTGTAGGACGGAGACCAAAACTGTACCGCATAGTCAAGGATGGGTCTAACTATCGCTAGAGTTTAATAATTACCTCTGCACTTCTATTCGTTACCGTTCTAGCATTGAAACCTAATGCTCTGTTAGCTTTATTCCTGGCGCTAATGCACTGTTTCCTGGTTTTAAGGTCCGGACTCACTAGAACTCCCAAGTCTTTCTCGCACTCAGTTTTCTCTAAAAGCTGTATATGTAAGCTGTATCTGTTTTCGGGGTTGTGTAGCCCTACGTTTAACACGCTACATTTAGAGATATTGAAGTTCATTTGACATTTCTCCGACCATGTGAACAATTTGTTAAGATCATCCTGCAGAATCTCTGCGTCGTCTCCTGACCTAATTAGGCGTCCTATTTTAGTGTCGTCCGCAAACTTACTAACATCACTATTTATTCCATCGTCTAAGTCGTTTATATACATAATGAACAACAAAGGACCCAAAGTCGAGCCCTGGGGGACCCCACTAGTAACATTGCCCCACCTAGATCTTGTTCCATTTATGGTGACCCGCTGTTTTCTGTTACTAATCCAAGCTCTAATCCATTCTAACACTTTTCCTCCTATGCCATGCTCTTTGATTTTATTTAGTAGTCTCTGGTGTGGCACCTTATCGAACGCTTTGCTAAAGTCAAGGTAAATGATATCGTAATTATCATTGTTATCTGACGCCTTATATACTCTAGTGTAAAAGAATAGAAAATTAGTCACATGACATATCCTTGGAGAAACCATGCTTTGAATCACGAATTGAATTATGTCTTTCGATGTGTTCTCTGAGTCTATTTACTATTATTGATTCAAGCATTTTTCCTATAACCGATGTCAAACTGATTGGCCTGTTGTTGCATATAGATGATCTATCTCCCTTCTTAAAAACAGGAACAACGTTTGCTTGACTCCAAGCAGTAGGCACAAAACCAGTGTCTACTGATTTATCAAATATTTCAGTTAACTGGTCACAGATTTCAAATTTACACTCCTTTAGCATTCTCGGAAAAATTTCGTCTGGACCAGGGGATTTTGTAGCTTTAAGTCTTTCAATCTGCTTGACTAGTTCTACTCTACTATACTCGGTGCATCGAAAACTGGCCGTTAGGGCGGAGCACGGGGGTTCCCCCGTGTTGCCACATATAATTATTTTATCATTCTATTTTATTTCAAATTTCATTTTATAATTTCATAATGTTGCCACATATAATTATATTATAATTTTTTGTCACACACCACCACTGAGGTAAGAATTAAAGCAATGTTTTCTATACAAAGGTTTCGTTTCCTCGAGTCGTGGACATGGAATATGAGCAGGAGAGGGCGACGTTGCCACTCCATCCCTTCTCTGGCCACGCCCCCACACTGCATTCAGAAAGCATTGCATCCACACGCACGTTCTCGCCATGGATAAATACATTATATATATATATATATATATATATATATATATATATATATATAGAGAGAGAGAGAGAGAGAGAGAGAGAGAGAGAGAGAGAAATAGAGAGAGAGAGAGAGAGAAATAGAGAGAGAGAGAGAGAGAGAGAGAGAGCGGGCAGGCGGGTGGGCGAGCCGTGCTGGCCGTGTTATCTGTGGAGATGTGGCAACACCGGGAAATTCCCTAACCCCGCCTTAGCGGCCACTTTCCGTTGCGTTAGGCATAATGCTGATATTAGATAAACTACTTTCTTCATCCCCTTTGAAAATCGGATCGCAGTCAAGTACTTTATCTAACCTCTCATTGGTAAGCACCGATAAAAAATAATTGTTAAACTTCTCACTTAATTTTTCCTCCGATTCTATCATGACATTTTCATCGTTTTTAGTTGGTCCTATTCTTTTTTTTTTTTTTTTTTTTATATAGAGATGAAAGAAACACTGGATTGGATCTTCCTTGACTAGCAACCTTAATTTCATAATTACGTTTCGCTGTACGTATATTCTTTTTAACCAGCTTTGCCATTTCGTTATATCTTGATCTAAGGTGTGTTTCCCCGTTTGTTTGTTTTTTTCTATTTTTACGTAAAGTCCTCTTTTCATTCCGATCTCATGTTTCAATCTGTTCGTCATCCATTTGGGAGTATTACTATTTTTCCGTATTGACTTCAGTATGATAAATGTATTTTGTGAATTCATAATTAAATCAGTTAGATTGCTATACATTTCATCCAAATCGCTGACCTGTCTGTTGAGCCCTCGCCCCCAAATGACCTGACCCAAGGTATGCATATTACCCTCCGTGACCCGACCTCTAGTCATGACCTGACCCCCGGTCACGCACCGAGACTCAACAATGTCCGAATCGTCCGCATGACATTTCATATTCAATTTCAAATAGGTTTTTATATTGTCAAAGTTTGCTCTCCTGAAGTCTGGTACTTGGACGTTATTCGTACTTTTTAATTCTTCCCAAATAATATTAAATCTTATTTCTTGATGATCGCTAGAGCCTAGACTATCTCCCACTTTTACGTTACTCATTAGGTGCTCATTATTAGTTAAAACTAAGTCCAGAGTATTTACTCCTCTCGTAGGGTCGGTAATCACTTGTTTTAGGAAATTATCCTTCACCACATCTAGGAATTTCTTTGTTTCCTGATATCCTATTAAAGTTTCCTAATCAATTTTTCTATAATTAAAATCTCCCATGATCACAACGTTTTTGTACTGGGACGCTCTGTGAATTTCATGAATCAGGGGATCAGTCTGTACAAGACGCCAATAATAACTTTCTTATTCTTGCCTATAATCTCTACCCTAATGGATTCCGTACAGTCCTCTTCCTTAATCGAATTGTTGATAATACAGTTTATTGTATTTCTAACGAAAAGTGCCTCACCTCCCCCACTCCTGCCAACCCTCTTCTTGTGAAAAAACATATATCCTTCTATTTCGAAAATGTTTATTAGGCATGTTGATCCAGGACTTAGTAATAGCTATAATATCGAAGTTCTCTACGCATGCTTTACCTCGCAGCAAATCAATTTTGTTCATTATGCTTCTCCTATTTGTACAGTAATCTTTAAGTTTATCTTCCCTCCACCTGCTTTGGTGATTCTTTTCAGAGTTCCTCTTTGAGTTGTTTCTATTGCCTAAACTATATTCCGATACTTCCCCCCTACTCCCACGTAATCTACCCGAAAAAAAGCTGTAGGATGCCTACTTCTCGCTCAAGGGATTCAGCAAGGAGCCGAAATCCTCTGGGCGTCAAGTGCACCCTGTCCCTTGTATATAGATGGTTTCTACCGTAAAAGCGGTCTCAGTTGTCGACAAATGTCCATCCATTGGCCTTACAATGTTTTGCCAGTCTGCAATTTATTGCAATAGCCCTGGAATGCCACATGCCTCCAACTCTACGCCTCGGAAGGATTCCACATACAATAGGAACACCTCCCCTATTTCTAATCTTGTCTAGCGCATCCCGGAACCACGCAAACAATTCCTCACTCCCTAACTTACCTATATCATTGCCCCCGGCACTTAAGCAAACTACAGGGTCCTTACCTTCCCCTACTAAACACTCTTCAATCTTATCTCTAACATCTCCTATCCCCGCGCCGGGGAAACACACCTGCGTCCTATGTTTCCTATCTTTATCGCAGAAAGCCCTGTCTAAGTACCTCACTTGACTGTCTCCTACAACCAAAATCTTACCTGTGGGCAGGGATCAAGCGTCTCCCATTCCCTTCTTCTCTTAAGTTTCATTTGCTTCTTCTTCCTGCAGATTCGCTAGAACTTGAAACAAGTTCTTGCAAGCGAGCGGGGCTGGTAAGGACTTTTTTCCACTAATCCGCATCTTGTTTTTCGTCGTTTTCCATCCAAGCTCATAGCTAGTTTTGTCCTCCGTATTTTGAGCCTTCGAGCGGAGAACTCGATTCTCCTCTTTAAGGCACTTTACAGCATCCTCAAAAGCTTCAATTCTACTAAGTAGATATTTTACCTCATCGGCGCTGAACACGGTAACACAACCACTCGCCATATCACTAACATTTAGGTAAAGAATTATAGTAAATGGAATACGCCTCTTAAGCTCTTCGTATACCACAAGGTCAATGAGTTGGTCATAGGATTCTACCCCCTTTGAAGACAACCATTGCTTAAAAAGCTAGCTTTTCAGACGCAAACGCAACATAAATATCACGAGGAGACTTAACGAAATTTCGAACTTTTGTCTGTTAGCTTCAGGGGTGATGTGATACGCCTTTGGTATACTTTCTTTTATTAATGGGTGAGAGAAATATTCTTCAATAGTATTGGATATTCTAGCGGCTGTACTAGTCTTAAGTTTGGATAAGCCATTTGTGATGTGGGGCTAGTCGTTCAAATTGCCTGAAAAATATTTGGGATCTGACTTATTGAAAATTGGGGCTGCATTGATTTCATTATGTAACTGAAATGAAACTTTGGCCTCTTTTTCACGGCTTGTCAATGCAGCAAAAACACAACTATACACCGTAATTTCTTGACGGCCATAAACATATATCTTATGCTAAATGTCACTTTCTCTAACTAATACATCATATGACAAGTTCTTTCTCTTCACTTTCTTGTCTCATTCTTTCTCTAATTCTATTTTCACCGTTTTGGCTTGATTTTTCTTATTTCAGGTTAACCACCGATCTATTTAAATTAACTTTTGAAATTGCATCAGAAGAGGGAGGAGGCCCCACTCCTTCATCTTACTCGTTTTTATCAGTAATTGCTTGAGAGATTAAGTGGTATGCATTCATGTGTCACACTTCTTGCTCAATAAGAACTTTTACTACCACATATTTGAGCTTATCTTTTGGGAGTTTGGAAGAAACTTTTATCTTTGATAAAATTTTCTTCCAATTGTGATGCAGTGGGGGTTTTCACGAATTCCTCGAGGGAAAATCACAATCTTCTAAATGAAAGGGGTAATTTAGGGTTTTGAATTGCATAAAATTGGTATTCCACTCCCTAGTGAATATTCACCAAACCTTGGACCTTACAGGTTATTTAATGGCAAAAATTTTATTCACCGCTTCGGTCAGAGTGAGAATACTAGATAAGGTGGGTTATACCCAGGGCTGAAATAGCCTATATTATTTCAATGATTGTGTTTGAATTTTTCTGGCCCTCAGAAAATCTTTCCGAAGTAAACAGGTTTTTCTCTAAGTGGTTTTCCCGACAGGAAATGATATATCGTATCATATAACTCTTAGCTGCGTCCGAGATTACATACCGATGGTCCACATATATTTTCAAACACGACTTGAACTGTGCTTAAGAGGATACTTGAAGCAAATAATTTCTTACTCAGTTATAAGTAAGTACCGAATTTTGAGTCATAGCGGTTGGTGGAGCTACAGCAAGTAATTTTTTATGGTGGGTCACAGTTAAATAGTACTAATATGAGGTAAAGTTTCTACGGAGGTCAAGGGTACTTTTTATAGTGACGCACTAGTTTTTTGCTCTCCGCTGGAATTTAGTGACTACGGGACATCAATAGATGTCAGGAGGGTCTCTTTCCTCTTTTTAACCGCTGTGTACCCAACCAAGTTCGTCTTACCTAACACCAACAGTTCGTCTTACCTAACATCAACATCCAGATATATCCATTTCCGTACGGATGCACAAACGAGAATAAGTTGTTTGCTGCATGCATTAGTGAGAGGTATCAGAGTTGCATGCGTATGATTTACTCACTTGACAAAAATTTTAAAGTTAGATTAGAGCAACTTACCAGTCTTTGATCTGTTTATTCATGAAATTCAATTCAATTAAGTATATCATATTGAAGTTCCGGAAAGCAGGCCCCCATATTACAGTCTTGAGTATGCTTTGGGTGAAAGAGATAAGCGAGAGGATGGCTAATAATAAAGTGCTCATCAGTCGGCAATATCAAACCGTTTTGGCGCATCCTGGGGATGCCAGTACACCACAAGATGTAATAATGATAATAATAATGATTGATACTAATGATTGATACTAATGATTGATACTAATGATTGATACTAATGATTGATACTAATGATTGATACTAATGATTGATACTAATGATTGATACTAATGATTGATACTAATGATTGATACTAATGATTGATAGTAATGATTGATAGTAATGATTGATAGTAATGATTGATAGTAATGATTGATACTAATGATTGATACTAATGATTGATACTAATGATTGATACTAATGATTGATACTAATGATTGATACTAATGATTGATACTAATGATTGATACTAATGATTGATACTAATGATTGATACTAATGATTGATACTAATGATTGATACTAATGATTGATACTAATGATTGATACTAATGATTGATACTAATGATTGATACTAATGATTGATACTAATGATTGATACTAATGATTGATACTAATGATTGATACTAATGATTGATACTAATGATTGATACTAATGATTGATACTAATGATTGATACTAATGATTGATACTAATGATTGATACTAATGATTGATACTAATGATTGATACTAATGATTGATACTAATGATTGATACTAATGATTGATACTAATGATTGATACTAATGATTGATACTAATGATTGATACTAATGATTGATACTAATGATTGATACTAATGATTGATACTAATGATTGATACTAATGATTGATACTAATGATTGATACTAATGATTGATACTAATGATTGATACTAATGATTGATACTAATGATTGATACTAATGATTGATACTAATGATTGATACTAATGATTGATACTAATGATTGATACTAATGATTGATACTAATGATTGATACTAATGATTGACACTAAAGATTGATAGGAATGATTGATAGTAATGATTGATAGTAATGATTGATAGTAATGATTGATAGTAATGATTGATAGTAATGATTGATAGTAATGATTGATAGTAATGATTGATAGTAATGATTGATAGTAATGATTGATAGTAATGATTGATAGTAATGATTGATAGTAATGATTGATAGTAATGATTGATAGTAATGATTGATAGTAATGATTGATAGTAATGATTGATAGTAATGATTGATATTAATGATTGATATTAATGATTGATATTAATGATTGATATTAATGATTGATAGTAATGATTGATAGTAATGATTGATAGTAATGATTGATAGTAATGATTGATAGTAATGATTGATAGTAATGATTGATAGTAATGATTGATAGTAATGATTGATAGTAATGATTGATAGTAATGATTGATAGTAATGATTGATAGTAATGATTGATAGTAATGATTGATAGTAATGATTGATAGTAATGATTGATAGTAATGATTGATAGTAATGATTGATAGTAATGATTGATAGTAATGATTGATAGTAATGATTGATAGTAATGATTGATAGTAATGATTGATAGTAATGATTGATAGTAATGATTGATAGTAATGATTGATAGTAATGATTGATAGTAATGATTGATAGTAATGATTGATAGTAATGATTGATAGTAATGATTGATAGTAATGATTGATAGTAATGATTGATAGTAATGATTGATAGTAATGATTGATAGTAATGATTGATAGTAATGATTGATAGTAATGATTGATAGTAATGATTGATAGTAATGATTGATAGTAATGATTGATAGTAATGATTGATAGTAATGATTGATAGTAATGATTGATAGTAATGATTGATAGTAATGATTGATAGTAATGATTGATAGTAATGATTGATAGTAATGATTGATAGTAATGATTGATAGTAATGATTGATAGTAATGATTGATAGTAATGATTGATAGTAATGATTGATAGTAATGATTGATAGTAATGATTGATAGTAATGATTGATAGTAATGATTGATAGTAATGATTGATAGTAATGATTGATAGTAATGATTGATAGTAATGATTGATAGTAATGATTGATAGTAATGATTGATAGTAATGATTGATAGTAATGATTGATAGTAATGATTGATAGTAATGATTGATAGTAATGATTGATAGTAATGATTGATAGTAATGATTGATAGTAATGATTGATAGTAATGATTGATAGTAATGATTGATAGTAATGATTGATAGTAATGATTGATAGTAATGATTGATAGTAATGATTGATAGTAATGATTGATAGTAATGATTGATAGTAATGATTGATAGTAATGATTGATAGTAATGATTGATAGTAATGATTGATAGTAATGATTGATAGTAATGATTGATAGTAATGATTGATAGTAATGATTGATAGTAATGATTGATAGTAATGATTGATAGTAATGATTGATAGTAATGATTGATAGTAATGATTGATAGTAATGATTGATAGTAATGATTGATAGTAATGATTGATAGTAATGATTGATAGTAATGATTGATAGTAATGATTGATAGTAATGATTGATAGTAATGATTGATAGTAATGATTGATAGTAATGATTGATAGTAATGATTGATAGTAATGATTGATAGTAATGATTGATAGTAATGATTGATAGTAATGATTGATAGTAATGATTGATAGTAATGATTGATAGTAATGATTGATTGATAGTAATGATTGATAGTAATGATTGATAGTAATGATTGATAGTAATGATTGATAGTAATGATTGATAGTAATGATTGATAGTAATGATTGATAGTAATGATTGATAGTAATGATTGATAGTAATGATTGATAGTAATGATTGATAGTAATGATTGATAGTAATGATTGATAGTAATGATTGATAGTAATGATTGATAGTAATGATTGATAGTAATGATTGATAGTAATGATTGATAGTAATGATTGATAGTAATGATTGATAGTAATGATTGATAGTAATGATTGATAGTAATGATTGATAGTAATGATTGATAGTAATGATTGATAGTAATGATTGATAGTAATGATTGATAGTAATGATTGATAGTAATGATTGATAGTAATGATTGATAGTAATGATTGATAGTAATGATTGATAGTAATGATTGATAGTAATGATTGATAGTAATGATTGATAGTAATGATTGATAGTAATGATTGATAGTAATGATTGATAGTAATGATTGATAGTAATGATTGATAGTAATGATTGATAGTAATGATTGATAGTAATGATTGATAGTAATGATTGATAGTAATGATTGATAGTAATGATTGATAGTAATGATTGATAGTAATGATTGATAGTAATGATTGATAGTAATGATTGATAGTAATGATTGATAGTAATGATTGATAGTAATGATTGATAGTAATGATTGATAGTAATGATTGATAGTAATGATTGATAGTAATGATTGATAGTAATGATTGATAGTAATGATTGATAGTAATGATTGATAGTAATGATTGATAGTAATGATTGATAGTAATGATTGATAGTAATGATTGATAGTAATGATTGATAGTAATGATTGATAGTAATGATTGATAGTAATGATTGATAGTAATGATTGATAGTAATGATTGATAGTAATGATTGATAGTAATGATTGATAGTAATGATTGATAGTAATGATTGATAGTAATGATTGATAGTAATGATAATAGTAATGATTGATAGTAATAATAATAGTAATGATTGATAGTAATGACTGATAGTAATGACTGATAGTAATGACTGATAGTAATGACTGATAGTAATGACTGATAGTAATGACTGATAGTAATGACTGATAGTAATGACTGATAGTAATGACTGATAGTAATGACTGATAGTAATGACTGATAGTAATGACTGATAGTAATGACTGATAGTAATGACTGATAGTAATGACTGATAGTAATGACTGATAGTAATGACTGATAGTAATGACTGATAGTAATGACTGATAGTAATGACTGATAGTAATGACTGATAGTAATGACTGATAGTAATGACTGATAGTAATGACTGATAGTAATGACTGATAGTAATGACTGATAGTAATGACTGATAGTAATGACTGATAGTAATGACTGATAGTAATGACTGATAGTAATGACTGATAGTAATGACTGATAGTAATGACTGATAGTAATGACTGATAGTAATGACTGATAGTAATGACTGATAGTAATGACTGATAGTAATGACTGATAGTAATGACTGATAGTAATGACTGATAGTAATGACTGATAGTAATGACTGATAGTAATGACTGATAGTAATGACTGATAGTAATGACTGATAGTAATGACTGATAGTAATGACTGATAGTAATGACTGATAGTAATGACTGATAGTAATGACTGATAGTAATGACTGATAGTAATGACTGATAGTAATGACTGATAGTAATGACTGATAGTAATGACTGATAGTAATGACTGATAGTAATGACTGATAGTAATGACTGATAGTAATGACTGATAGTAATGACTGATAGTAATGACTGATAGTAATGACTGATAGTAATGACTGATAGTAATGACTGATAGTAATGACTGATAGTAATGACTGATAGTAATGACTGATAGTAATGACTGATAGTAATGACTGATAGTAATGACTGATAGTAATGACTGATAGTAATGACTGATAGTAATGACTGATAGTAATGACTGATAGTAATGACTGATAGTAATGACTGATAGTAATGACTGATAGTAATGACTGATAGTAATGACTGATAGTAATGACTGATAGTAATGACTGATAGTAATGACTGATAGTAATGACTGATAGTAATGACTGATAGTAATGACTGATAGTAATGACTGATAGTAATGACTGATAGTAATGACTGATAGTAATGACTGATAGTAATGACTGATAGTAATGACTGATAGTAATGACTGATAGTAATGACTGATAGTAATGACTGATAGTAATGACTGATAGTAATGACTGATAGTAATGACTGATAGTAATGACTGATAGTAATGACTGATAGTAATGACTGATAGTAATGACTGATAGTAATGACTGATAGTAATGACTGATAGTAATGACTGATAGTAATGACTGATAGTAATGACTGATAGTAATGACTGATAGTAATGACTGATAGTAATGACTGATAGTAATGACTGATAGTAATGACTGATAGTAATGACTGATAGTAATGACTGATAGTAATGACTGATAGTAATGACTGATAGTAATGACTGATAGTAATGACTGATAGTAATGACTGATAGTAATGACTGATAGTAATGACTGATAGTAATGACTGATAGTAATGACTGATAGTAATGACTGATAGTAATGACTGATAGTAATGACTGATAGTAATGACTGATAGTAATGACTGATAGTAATGACTGATAGTAATGACTGATAGTAATGACTGATAGTAATGACTGATAGTAATGACTGATAGTAATGACTGATAGTAATGACTGATAGTAATGACTGATAGTAATGACTGATAGTAATGACTGATAGTAATGACTGATAGTAATGACTGATAGTAATGACTGATAGTAATGACTGATAGTAATGACTGATAGTAATGACTGATAGTAATGACTGATAGTAATGACTGATAGTAATGACTGATAGTAATGACTGATAGTAATGACTGATAGTAATGACTGATAGTAATGACTGATAGTAATGACTGATAGTAATGACTGATAGTAATGACTGATAGTAATGACTGATAGTAATGACTGATAGTAATGACTGATAGTAATGACTGATAGTAATGACTGATAGTAATGACTGATAGTAATGACTGATAGTAATGACTGATAGTAATGACTGATAGTAATGACTGATAGTAATGACTGATAGTAATGACTGATAGTAATGACTGATAGTAATGACTGATAGTAATGACTGATAGTAATGACTGATAGTAATGACTGATAGTAATGACTGATAGTAATGACTGATAGTAATGACTGATAGTAATGACTGATAGTAATGACTGATAGTAATGACTGATAGTAATGACTGATAGTAATGACTGATAGTAATGACTGATAGTAATGACTGATAGTAATGACTGATAGTAATGACTGATAGTAATGACTGATAGTAATGACTGATAGTAATGACTGATAGTAATGACTGATAGTAATGACTGATAGTAATGACTGATAGTAATGACTGATAGTAATGACTGATAGTAATGACTGATAGTAATGACTGATAGTAATGACTGATAGTAATGACTGATAGTAATGACTGATAGTAATGACTGATAGTAATGACTGATAGTAATGACTGATAGTAATGACTGATAGTAATGACTGATAGTAATGACTGATAGTAATGACTGATAGTAATGACTGATAGTAATGACTGATAGTAATGACTGATAGTAATGACTGATAGTAATGACTGATAGTAATGACTGATAGTAATGACTGATAGTAATGACTGATAGTAATGACTGATAGTAATGACTGATAGTAATGACTGATAGTAATGACTGATAGTAATGACTGATAGTAATGACTGATAGTAATGACTGATAGTAATGACTGATAGTAATGACTGATAGTAATGACTGATAGTAATGACTGATAGTAATGACTGATAGTAATGACTGATAGTAATGACTGATAGTAATGACTGATAGTAATGACTGATAGTAATGACTGATAGTAATGACTGATAGTAATGACTGATAGTAATGACTGATAGTAATGACTGATAGTAATGACTGATAGTAATGACTGATAGTAATGACTGATAGTAATGACTGATAGTAATGACTGATAGTAATGACTGATAGTAATGACTGATAGTAATGACTGATAGTAATGACTGATAGTAATGACTGATAGTAATGACTGATAGTAATGACTGATAGTAATGACTGATAGTAATGACTGATAGTAATGACTGATAGTAATGACTGATAGTAATGACTGATAGTAATGACTGATAGTAATGACTGATAGTAATGACTGATAGTAATGACTGATAGTAATGACTGATAGTAATGACTGATAGTAATGACTGATAGTAATGACTGATAGTAATGACTGATAGTAATGACTGATAGTAATGACTGATAGTAATGACTGATAGTAATGACTGATAGTAATGACTGATAGTAATGACTGATAGTAATGACTGATAGTAATGACTGATAGTAATGACTGATAGTAATGACTGATAGTAATGACTGATAGTAATGACTGATAGTAATGACTGATAGTAATGACTGATAGTAATGACTGATAGTAATGACTGATAGTAATGACTGATAGTAATGACTGATAGTAATGACTGATAGTAATGACTGATAGTAATGACTGATAGTAATGACTGATAGTAATGACTGATAGTAATGACTGATAGTAATGACTGATAGTAATGACTGATAGTAATGACTGATAGTAATGACTGATAGTAATGACTGATAGTAATGACTGATAGTAATGACTGATAGTAATGACTGATAGTAATGACTGATAGTAATGACTGATAGTAATGACTGATAGTAATGACTGATAGTAATGACTGATAGTAATGACTGATAGTAATGACTGATAGTAATGACTGATAGTAATGACTGATAGTAATGACTGATAGTAATGACTGATAGTAATGACTGATAGTAATGACTGATAGTAATGACTGATAGTAATGACTGATAGTAATGACTGATAGTAATGACTGATAGTAATGACTGATAGTAATGACTGATAGTAATGACTGATAGTAATGACTGATAGTAATGACTGATAGTAATGACTGATAGTAATGACTGATAGTAATGACTGATAGTAATGACTGATAGTAATGACTGATAGTAATGACTGATAGTAATGACTGATAGTAATGACTGATAGTAATGACTGATAGTAATGACTGATAGTAATGACTGATAGTAATGACTGATAGTAATGACTGATAGTAATGACTGATAGTAATGACTGATAGTAATGACTGATAGTAATGACTGATAGTAATGACTGATAGTAATGACTGATAGTAATGACTGATAGTAATGACTGATAGTAATGACTGATAGTAATGACTGATAGTAATGACTGATAGTAATGACTGATAGTAATGACTGATAGTAATGACTGATAGTAATGACTGATAGTAATGACTGATAGTAATGACTGATAGTAATGACTGATAGTAATGACTGATAGTAATGACTGATAGTAATGACTGATAGTAATGACTGATAGTAATGACTGATAGTAATGACTGATAGTAATGACTGATAGTAATGACTGATAGTAATGACTGATAGTAATGACTGATAGTAATGACTGATAGTAATGACTGATAGTAATGACTGATAGTAATGACTGATAGTAATGACTGATAGTAATGACTGATAGTAATGACTGATAGTAATGACTGATAGTAATGACTGATAGTAATGACTGATAGTAATGACTGATAGTAATGACTGATAGTAATGACTGATAGTAATGACTGATAGTAATGACTGATAGTAATGACTGATAGTAATGACTGATAGTAATGACTGATAGTAATGACTGATAGTAATGACTGATAGTAATGACTGATAGTAATGACTGATAGTAATGACTGATAGTAATGACTGATAGTAATGACTGATAGTAATGACTGATAGTAATGACTGATAGTAATGACTGATAGTAATGACTGATAGTAATGACTGATAGTAATGACTGATAGTAATGACTGATAGTAATGACTGATAGTAATGACTGATAGTAATGACTGATAGTAATGACTGATAGTAATGACTGATAGTAATGACTGATAGTAATGACTGATAGTAATGACTGATAGTAATGACTGATAGTAATGACTGATAGTAATGACTGATAGTAATGACTGATAGTAATGACTGATAGTAATGACTGATAGTAATGACTGATAGTAATGACTGATAGTAATGACTGATAGTAATGACTGATAGTAATGACTGATAGTAATGACTGATAGTAATGACTGATAGTAATGACTGATAGTAATGACTGATAGTAATGACTGATAGTAATGACTGATAGTAATGACTGATAGTAATGACTGATAGTAATGACTGATAGTAATGACTGATAGTAATGACTGATAGTAATGACTGATAGTAATGACTGATAGTAATGACTGATAGTAATGACTGATAGTAATGACTGATAGTAATGACTGATAGTAATGACTGATAGTAATGACTGATAGTAATGACTGATAGTAATGACTGATAGTAATGACTGATAGTAATGACTGATAGTAATGACTGATAGTAATGACTGATAGTAATGACTGATAGTAATGACTGATAGTAATGACTGATAGTAATGACTGATAGTAATGACTGATAGTAATGACTGATAGTAATGACTGATAGTAATGACTGATAGTAATGACTGATAGTAATGACTGATAGTAATGACTGATAGTAATGACTGATAGTAATGACTGATAGTAATGACTGATAGTAATGACTGATAGTAATGACTGATAGTAATGACTGATAGTAATGACTGATAGTAATGACTGATAGTAATGACTGATAGTAATGACTGATAGTAATGACTGATAGTAATGACTGATAGTAATGACTGATAGTAATGACTGATAGTAATGACTGATAGTAATGACTGATAGTAATGACTGATAGTAATGACTGATAGTAATGACAATAGTAATGACAATAGTAATAACAATAGTAATAACAATAAACAATAGTAATAACAATAGTAACAACAATAACAACAACAATAACAACAACAATAACAACAACAATAACAACAACAATAACAACAACAATAACAACAACAATAACAACAACAATAACAACAACAATAACAACAACAATAACAACAACAATAACAACAACAACAACAACAATAATAACAACAACAATAATAAAAACAACAATAATAATAAAAACAACAATAATAATAAAAACAACAATAATAATAAAAACAATAATAATAATAAAAACAATAACAAAACAATAACAAAACAATAACAATAACAATAACAATAACAATAACAATAATAATAATAATAATAATAATAATAATAATAATAATAATAATAATAATAATAATAATAATAATAATAATAATAATAATAATAATAACAATGATAACAGTAATAATGATAATAAAGGATGAAAGGACAATTGACTGATTTTGGCGAGTTCCTTCATAAATAAATTAGCACTAAACTGGTTTCTTCAAATACTGGTAACCAAAAGTAAAAGTAAGGTATAAATAAATAAAGCTAGTATGGCTTCGTTCCAATGCAGTAGAAACACAACTATACACCGTAATTTCTTGACGGCCATAAACATAAATCTTATGCTAAATGTCACTTTCCCTAACTAATACATCATAGGCTAAATATCACTTTCCCTAGATAGTACATCCTAAGCTAAACATCATTTTCCCTAACTAGTACATCCTATGCTAAATATCACTTTCCCTAACTAGTAGAGACTAAGCTAATGATAACATTTGAGAGATCCTAGAATGGTAATAATCACGGCTTATAGTATGCGCTAGTACTTACTACCTAATGACAGAACTCAGGGAAGAATAGGGCAATGGGCAGCAATGCGAGACCTTAGAGACAGAAGGGGGGGGGGAGTTAACCCTCGAGTCTGCTTTGTTTCAGAACTGGGGCGAAAGTGAGAGAGAGAGTCACGCTCGTCCCCTTATATAGGTTAGAAAAGGGGGTGGAGCTTAGCAAGTTGGAACTTGAAGGATAGTAACAGGAGCGCGAATGACCAAACCAGTTCTACAGGTTTTGACCTATAATCCAACCGTCTGAACCACTACAGGAACTTCCATCATTCGGATCGTGATAATATATATATATATATGTATATATGTATATATATACATATATATATATATATATATATATATTGTAAGGTATACCTCTACTAACCACCTATTACCACCTAACAACCACTACGACACTTCTGAATCACACCCCGCCACGTCGCACCATGTTTCATCGAGCCGGCTTCAAACCCTCGAAGCACCTGAGGTTTCGACTCTCTCCTATAAAATGAGGGTTCACCGCCCCATTAGTCAGTCTCAGCTGTAAGCTGAATACACTCGCTTCTAACCTGGTGTTGGTGGACGAGAGACGATATCGGACTACTCATCATCCCTTCGGTGCTGGTAACGTAGGGCGTTGCGGAAGGAACCAAGTTCTCTGTGTACTCAAGTTCTTAATTTGTTCAAGTTCCTAGTGGTCAAGTTGAATAGTGTTAAGTTAATTTAAGATAAGTCTAATTTAATGTTAAGTTTAATTGTATTTGTTGGGAATGTCAGTTGGTAATAAATATTGTTAAATGTTATTGTATGCTTTAAATTCATTCACTTCGAAATGTTATGTATGTTCCCCCCTTAGACTAACCTTGACGTACGTAACATTTGGTGTGTGTGTGTGTGTGTGTGTGTGTGTGTGTGTGTGTGTGTGTGTGTGTGTGTGTGTGTGTGTGTGTGTGTGTGTGTGTGTGTGTGTGTGTGTGTGTGTGTGTGTGTGTGTGTGTGTGTGTGTGTGTGTGTGTGTGTGTGTGTGTGTGTGTGTGTGTGTGTGTGTGTGTGTGTGTGTGTGTGTGTGTGTGTGTGTGTGTGTGTGTGTGTGTGTGTGTGTGTGTGTGTGTGTGTGTGTGTGTGTTTCACCATGATCTTGGATCACGTGTTGGACTTGTAATCGATAGCTATTTCCTTCCCGGAAGAGAGCTTAGAGCTCATATATGACCGATCTATGGGTAATTCTGTGACTTTACACGCACACACACACAAATATATTCGCTACCTAACAACCACAACAAAGGTACCTAGACGGACCTTTGGCCCTTTTTAACAGGCGACTGCGTTTGGCAGAGAGAGAGATAGCCTAGGAGAGGAGAATGGGGAGACTCTCCCTTATTCTAGCCAGGGGAGACTTTCCCCTCTTTGGGAGAATATCCCAACCTGTAGATACATCTATTACGGACGGGCTGGTTATGTGAAGAGACGTTACAAAGTAATGGATAGGTGCTTAAGAACCAGCTCACTTCTAGAAGGCGATGTAGGAATGAATTATCTGGTCAGGGCCTAGATGATTCGTAAGACGAGGAGTAAAAGTAACAAAGAAGATTCCAGGAAAGGAATATTAAACTAGCGGTAACACTAGTAAACGAAATTATTATTGATAACATGAAAGTATAACTATAGGCAATAACAAACACAAAAGAGAATGGGCAGTTGGGTCAATGGGACCGTTACATGAATACACGAATATGGAAAGTATCGTTGAAATATGAAGCACAAGACACGTATACAAAATGGTACTAAGTACAAAGAGGTCAGGAACATATGTATCAAATGAAGTACTAAGTACAAATACAAGTATAATGCAATGCAAATGAATATAAGTCAAGTAATAGAGGTAAAAGAGGGTAAATGGGTGATCACTTCACACGAATCGACTCCTGAGTCTAACCTGCAAGAGGTCTTATCAACAGAGCAATTGTGAGAAATGACAATGTGTAAGTGATTTTCACAGCTTATATGACATTGGACCGGAAGTGGGATACTTCCGGTGAAGGGTGCGGGCGAGCGCAAAGGAGGGGGAGAGCAATTTGTCACACGTCAACTTGGATAGTTTTAAGATTCTCGGCTCGCTTGAACAATCTACTTATTGAGTAACTGTCAAATCTGTGCGCTCTGAACTACCTACTTAGGGACAAACAGCGAGCGCTGAACTACTTCGGATTACTTCGCTTGTCTGTTTGTTCTACTTACATCAAGAGTGCGCACATGATTTTCGCACGTAGGCAAGATTACATACATTGGACGTGCGTTACTACTTACATTGTAACAATACATACATAGACAAGAAATATGAACATATTTATACATAATACAAAGAACACACAATTCTATGACATAATAATTACATATATGACGTAATATCTAATATTGAGGTACCTACCTCAATAAATACTAGAAAATCGACCGAGTCTACATATAACTGGCTGCCACTGCCCCCCATTATGTAACCCCACCTTTTTATGTTACACTAATACTTATGTCTAAAAATTACTTCGGTAGAACTGACAAAATGTACACCTTTTATAATTGTCTAACCTTTCCTTATTTCTCGCTATGATGCGGATGAGGGGTTGAGGTGATGGACTAGGAGGGTGAGGTGGAAAAGGAAGTGGAGGGGAATGGGAAAGAGGAGGAGGAAGAAAAGGATTGTGAGGTGGAGACAGAGCGGTGTGAGGTGGAGGAGGGGATGTAGGGGAGGAGGAAAGGAGAAGGGAGTGGATAGAAGGTGGACGAGGAGGAAGAAGTTGACAGACAAAATTGTGGTTTAAGAATGAAGTAATAGTATGCTAGATATCATTTATGACTGAATGTGAATAAACGGGACCCTGTACCTGATGCATATTGCCTCCAGCAATTGTAACCGTCTTGGGTCTTCTCAGTAACTAATGATTTTGGGAGAATTAACCAAAAGTTTCCCTACTAATTTCTTTGTTGTGATGTTGTCTATTGAGTTATTTGATAGATAATTCTTGACGCTTTATCAAGTGCCTGCTGAGGCTGCATCTAGTGTGACCAATGTAGATGTTATTAACGAGGTGCGCAATCTTCGGAAGAGTAGTGATATTCGCATACTACATCGGCTTCAGATCACCTAAATAAGTTGGGGTTTTATATTAGGTGAGAACACGGATTTAGTTATCCTCACTTGTAAGGTGGAATTTTCTTTGAATTATATCTTTAACTACCTTTTCATCCTTTTTGCTTATGTCCGCTGTAGAGAAATTGATCTTCCAGGATAATGAGATGAAACCACCGATGTATTGTAGGTATATTGACGACATCTTTGTAAATACCCATTCTGAAAACCTTCTAATGATTCTGCGGTACCGCCTTCAGAAGATCTCTGGTTTGGAAATAAACAACAAAGGTTTACTCCCCTTCCTGGAATGGTAGTTTGCGGGATTCACACCACTCGAAGCAAGCTCACGGCTGGGTTTCATGATTTGGGTTTCGTCGCTGTCATGGGTAATCATAATTGTTACAACAGCGGAAGTGAATAAATACTTTGGGAATGCCTTACACATGAGCAGCATCGGGAGTCGTGGCAAAACTACTTCAGGGTTGTCTCAGCTGATCCGACCCCTGGATGCTGGCATATGCATCAGGCTAACGACTGTTTTGAACACACTACATCTTGGTGAATTTCGGATAAGCAATTTCCTGACTGTGTTGTTATTCTTGAATGTAACATCAGTTCACAGATGTGGAATATCTTTGAATTTTAATATTTACAGGAAGCCAACTAATGTTTTATCATATGGTCATTATTACTCTTCACACCACAATAGTACAAATATATTAATCTTATCTTATATGTTCCTTAGAGCCTTGAGAGTGTGTAGCCCTCACTTTTTAGACAACGAATTTAGTAAAATTTATTAAATAGGTTTCACTCTGAAGTATCTGAAATATTTCGTCGATGTATCTTTGAACATGGCCAAGAAAACTTTTATTGAAAAATGAAATAGAATAGAATAAAATAAAATAAGATAAAATAAAATAAAATGAAATAAAATCAAATAGAATCAAATTTCTTGTCTCCCCATACCATAATATTTTTGCTGAACTTTCCCGTATTCTTTACAAAGGATTACAAAGGCGGAGCATGCCGACAGGAGACCCTTTGGTCCATATCTAGGTCGGATGCGAAAAAAATCATAATAATAATAAAATAATAATAAAAAAATATAATAATGTATGCAACAAACAAAATACATAAATAAATGCATAGGTATAATTGAATAACAAACAAACAGGTAAACAGTAAATAATGATAAATTGACACATAACTAATAATAAGTGAAAATCAAACAGACAAATGATAACAAAACAAAAACAAATAATATAAAATGAATTATAATCATTACAGCATATTGCTTAGGTGTTTATCTAAATGAGTCTTAAAGCTTCGAACTGTGCAGTAAGTTTATTCCATTCATTAACTACACGGTTGGCAAAGTTGTTTCTACCTACTTCCAAATTGAATCTATTTCCGGATAGTTTGAGACCATTGTTTCTTGTCTGATTCTCATTCAATGTGAAAATATTGTCACTTTTGATGTTGTCAATTCCCTTTAGAATCTTAAAGACCTTTATCAAGTCACCTCTGAGTCTACGCTTTTTTAGGGAAAACAGATTCATATGTTTTAGTCGATTTTCGTATGATCTGTTTTTGATATTTGGAATCAGTTTTGTGGCTCGCCGTTGTACTTTTTCCAGTCTGTCAATGTCTTTAATGAGATTCGGTGACCATACAGAAACAGCATATTCCAAATGTGGACGAACTAGCGATTGTTAATGAGTGATGGACTTTTGAAATCAAAAGATCGCGCATTCAGTCCTAGAATCTTATTTGCTTTCTCAGAGGCTGAAATACACTGCTTGGATAATTTGAGGTCGTTACTGATAATTACGCCGAGATCTTTTTCACTATCCACTTTTGTTAACGAATTTCCAAATAACTTGTAATCGTCCTTACTGTTGTTTTTATCTATGTGCATTACCTTGCATTTACTTGTGTTAAATTTCATTAGCCACTTTTCAGACCATTGCTGTAATTTATCCAAATCTTCTTGAATAACTAATTGGTTTAAGTGATCATTTGTCATTCCGCACAGTTTTGTATCATCAGCAAAATTTGGAAACAGTAGATAGTCCATGGTCTATATCATTTATATATACTATGAATAGAAGTGGCCCAAGAACGGAACCCTGAGGAACTCCACTTGTAACATTTTTCCACCAAGAAGTTTTTTCCATTTAAAACAACTCTCTGTTTTTGACCATTCAACCAATTACTAGTCCAACCTAATAGGCTACCACTTATTCCGTGTAAAGCTAATTTAGTAAGTAGTCTTTCGTGTGGGACGGTATCAAAAGCTTTTGCAAAGTCTAGATATATTAAATCTATATTGCTTCTTTTGTCATAATTCGAGATAACTGTGTTGTAGAATTCGAGTAAGTTAGTCACGCAAGAGCGTTTCCGTCTGAAACTATGCTGGCTATCATTTATCAAACGGTTACTTTCTAAATGATGTTCAATAGCATCTCTGATGATAGTTTCCATTATTTTTCCTACGATTGAAGTCAAACTTATAGGCCTATAGTTATTTGGTTTCTTTTTGTCACTTTTTTTGAATATGGGAGTAACGTAAGCTAGCTTCCATTCTTTTGGGACATCTCCGGATATTATGGATTTCTTGAAAATAATTTCTAATGGAACAATAATCTCATTTTCAATTTTCTTTAAGATTCTTGGATGCCAACCGTCAGGCCCTGGTGTTTTATTAACTTTGAGTTTATCTATACACCTTTTAATTTTTTCTTTTGTTATATTTACCGTAGTAAGTTTACCCTAGACTTTTCACAGGTTTCAGTTTGGAGTTCACTTTGAGGTGTTTCGTTTACGAATACCGAGCTAAAATAATTGTTTAAGATATTACACATTCCTGCATTTGAATATTCAAGTTGACCGTCAGTAGATAATAGTGGACCAATGTGATTCCTAACAACCTTTTTATCTCTAATGTCACTATAGAATTCTTTGGGATTCTCTTTGCATTTATCAGCGATGTTCATTTCGTATTGTCGTTTTCTTTTTCTTATTGTCTTTTTTAAATCTCTCTGTATTGATACATAACTTTCATAGTCATTAGATGCACCCGAGCACTTATATTTCTTATAAGTCTGTCTCTTTTTAGCAATACTTTTTTCAGTTTCTTTGTCGAGCCACTTTGGGCGAGACTGATTTGGGGGACGTCTGTCCTTAAAAGGAATGTAAGTTTGAATAATCTTAGTGAGCGTATTTTGAAATATTTCCCACATTTGATCTACAGGTCTCTCGTTTAATTTTGCCTCCCAATCTGTAAGCTGAAGCTCCTGACGTAGTCCTATGAACTGAGCTTTACTGAAATCGGGTAATTTAGAAACACAAGTATCTATTCTAAGATTTGTTTTATATCAATTTTGCATTGAAGGATAACAACATAGGAACTTACTCATCCAAAATTCATCTAGATGTACATATATATATATTATATATATATATATATATATATATATATATATGTTTGTATATATATATATATATATGTATATATATATATATATGTATATATATATATAT
>NC_134784.1:56960751-56978251 GCF_046742065.1 Oratosquilla oratoria | reverse complement strand
TTTCTATACCCCCTCACTACTTCATTTATACCTGTACTCTAACTTCTTGTAACTATTCTGCTGAAGAGGACTACAGATAGTAGTCGAAATATACAGTTTTCCCTGTACTTCCGATATTATTTCTCCGATAGTGGGTTTATAGTAATATGATATAATATAATATAATATAATATCATATAATATAATATGATATAATATAATATGAGATAATATAGTATAATATAATATAATATATAATGTAATCTAACATAATATATCATATAATATAATAACATAACAATTAGCATCGATACAGAATGCATATATCAGTAAAATTATAATAAGAATAAAATACATGATTTTTATAAATGAAAATATATATATATGAAAATAAATGTCACCGTGATGTTTTGTTATGTTATAAAATCCCCGCGTTATGTCGGAGCTGTCCTGGGGCGTCTTTCTATAGCTGCATACCTCGCCGTGTATTCTGTCCAATTTATGTCTCCCACTTTTTGGTTTATGTTGGGTTTGGTAGCTATGTGTAATGCTTCAACTGTTTTTCTTCTTCTCTTTGTTAATCCTTTTTCAACCACTTCTGATTGTGGCCAATCGGACATATGACCTTCTTGTTCTATGTGTCCCACCATGGCGTTGGAAAGCCTGTGGTATTTTAGGTCTGCTTTGTGTTCTTTGATCCTGGTCATAAGCCCTCTGTGGGTCTCACCATAGTATGATTTATCACATTTGCTGCATGGTATCCTATATATAACGCTTGGGTCGTTAGTTGTTTGTGTCGTTGTTGTTATTAGATTTTTAATTTTCTTTCCTGCTTCACTGATTATTTCTAGTCCTAATGGTCGTATTGTATCCCCCAGTGATTGTGAGAAATCGGAACCTGGTATGACAAGGTATCTAGTTTCTTTCTTGACCACTTTTTCTTTTCGGTGCCTGATACTTTTTTTTATGTGGATATTAGCGCCTCTGGATATTTTAGTGCTCTGAAAGTTTTTGTAATATGCAGAATTTCTTCGTCTAGAAACTCTTTTCTGCATATACTTAGTGCCCTAAGAAAAAACCCAATTATCATTCCTACTTTGGTTCGTTCATTGTGTGCGCTGTAGAAGTGTATTATGTCGTCATTGTTTGTTGGTTTCCTGTATAATTTGAAGAGTACTTTGTTTCTCTGTCTGTGTATCTCCGTGTCTAGGAAGGGTAAGTGACCGAAAGACTCATTCTCCCTTGTAAACTGGATGTTATTGACTACCTCATTAAGTTTATACATAATATCACTGGTGTCATTTTCCGTTGGAAAAACGAGTAGGCAGTCATCCACATATCGGAACCAATGTGCATCTTTAGGGATAATTTTACGATAGTGGTCTCTTTCTAACACCTCCAAGTATAGAGACGCAGCCACTGCACTTAATGGTGACCCCATAGGGAGGCCGTCTAACAGGTGATATTCCTGGTCTTTGAATCTGAATGAACGGAACCCAATGTATTTTTCTATTACTTGCATGTGATCTCTTTTGCAAACTGCTAACTTCGGCCCAGAGTAACACTCCTCTGAAGAAGCTATTGTAAGCGAAACCGGTCAGGAATAAACTCGATATTCAGATAAAGACCCGTGTTTCCCCCTCCACCTTTCCCATAATTTGTCCCAATGTCTCTTTCTCTCTCTCTCTCTCTCTCTCTCTCTTTATATATATATATATATATATATATATATATAGATAGATAGATAGATAGATAGATATTGGAAGAAAGTATACGCTGGACTCGTGGTAGCAATAGGAAATGTACATAAATAGGGGACACCTGGTACACTGGGACAGGTCTCCCCAGTAACCGTTATATTCCAACGCAGGTAGAACATATAAAAAAATAATAATAATAAAAAATATAATGCAAAATGTGTAATACCTCCTTAAGATAAACATTCAAAGAGTTTACTATAGAATAAATAAGAAAATACAATGAAGGTTTATCAAAATTCTACCCGCTGCACGTTTGGCCGCACTACAATGCACCCCGTGAAACAAATGTCCCGCGAAGCATGCATTGTCACAAGAGTCCACACTAAATTAAATAAGAAAATATAATAAAGTATGAAAAATGCCCCCCAAGATTGGGTATAAATGCTGCACGCTGGGATGTGCCACAATGCACCCGATAACTAAAACTCACCACGCGGAACAAATGTCCCGCGAAGCATGCACTGCCACAGATCCCAGAAATGGTAACCGTAAAGTAAACCAAAACAGTCCCTCACCGTTAATAAATTAAATAAATAAAATTACATAAATAAAAATAAAATGTTAATAATACAAAACACACCAAGAAACTCATTGCCGTCGTGTTAATAAAACAAATAAAACACACAACATAAACAAATTATGACGCATGCTTCCTCTCCAGCCTGTCCTTCGCTCTCTTATGAATTGGATTTAAAGTGATGCATCTGTTGACACTATTATCGTCACTAGACCAAGCTTCCAGGAATAATTTGACACTTTTTCCGCTTCCTCCGTATTTAACTTCCACATTCTGCCCATCCATCTCGTGTCCCGTTTCCTCGCAGTGTCTTAAAATAGCCGAACTCATGTCCCTCCTACCGACAGCCCTCTGGTGTTCTAGCAGTCTGGTCGCTAATTCCTTACTAGTTTCTCCAACATAATGTGTCTCGCAGTCCTTGCACCTAACGTCATACACCACCCCTATTTGGTCCACTTGGCTCTCTGTGTCCTTAATTTTGGCCAGGGACCTATGTAGTGTGTTCCTAGGCTTGTGTGCTATTTACACACCGTGTTTTCTTAACACTATTATCGTCACTAGACCAAGCTTCCAGGAATAATTTGACACTTTTTCCGCTTCCTCCGTATTTAACTTCCACATTCTGCCCATCCATCTCGTGTCCCGTTTCCTCGCAGTGTCTTAAAATAGCCGAACTCATGTCCCTCCTACCGACAGCCCTCTGGTGTTCTAGCAGTCTGGTCGCTAATTCCTTACTAGTTTCTCCAACATAATGTGTCTCGCAGTCCTTGCACCTAACGTCATACACCACCCCTATTTGGTCCACTTGGCTCTCTGTGTCCTTAATTTTGGCCAGGGACCTATGTAGTGTGTTCCTAGGCTTGTGTGCTATTTACACACCGTGTTTTCTTAACAATCTGGCCGCTACCTCAGATGCCCCTTTCAAATAAGGGACCGTCACCGGCGGCGCATCTGGTCGTCTGTCGTCCATCTTACCCCTCGGTTGTCGTGCCGTCCACATTTTCACCACCGAATCGGGGTATCCGTTGTCCCTAAACACCTTCTTCAGGTGACTCCTCTCCTTCTTGCTATCGTCCGTGGAACACACCTTTTCTATCCTAGACCACAGGGTTTTGACCACACTTCTTTTGTGCGTGGCCGGATGACAGCTGTCATAGTCCAGAAGCCGGTCTGTATTGGTGTCCTTTCTATACATCCCCGTTGTCAGAGTAGACCCGCTTCTCGTTACCATGACATCCAGAAATGGCAATCGTCCGTTCTCCTCTTTCTCAATTTCAAACTGGATGGCTTCATTCTTTGTATTCAGTCGCTCGAAGAAAGGTTCCACCTCTTCTTCATAATGACAAATACGTCATCAATGTACCTTACCCATAATTTCAATGAAGGTGATGCATCCTCCAATACCTCCTCCTCGTAGCGCTGCATGGCCATTTCCGCCAAAACCACCGAAATCGGAGAGCCCATAGGTGTCCCAACCTTTTGATGAAATATTTTGTCCCTGAACTTGAAAAAGGTCGAGTCCAGACACAAATCGACTAGCCCCATCAACTCCTTTGCCGTCAGTTTGTCTTATCTAGGAATTCGCGACTGCTCTCCACCGTTGACATAGCAGCCTGCCTTATCAGACCTTGTGGTAATGACGTGAAAATAGCTTTAACGTCAAACAACACCAAGCAATCATACTCTACGAAGTCCGCCGAGTTGCTAAGCATCCTCTCTGAGCTTTCCACTAGTGGCCTCAGACGTTTGGCCAAATCCCTCGCCAAGTTGTAGGTAGGCGAGCCCCTGAAAGCAATAATGGGCCTTAGGGGTACCCCTTCTTTGTACACCCTAGGAACTCCATAAAACTTGGGGATCGTGGAGTCTCCCGGTCTCATCCTGGCCCATTCCCGTTCCGTAATTAACCTCGCCTCTCTTAATTTCTTTAATTCTCCCTCCACTTTTCTCTGCAATCTAGCAGTGGGGTCTACTGGCATCACTTCGTAAGTGTTCTTCTCCTGAAGTAGTGTCGTGGCCTTACCTTCATAGTTGCCCTTGTCCATAACCACCGTCGATCTGTCTTTGTCACTCGACAGTATCACTATGGACCAATCTCGTGTCAAGCTTGTCAAAGGCTTGGTCTCCTCCGTAGTGAGATTATGACCCCGCACTGGTCTCCCCAGTGCTCCCACTATGCGCATCCTTGTGCCCTGTTTGCCTTCCTCACTGCACGTCATCAAATTGACTCCTGTTTCCACCGCAGCCAGGAATTCCTCTTCTCTCACACCTCCTTGCATGTTGAAGTTTAAACCCTTAGACAAGACCTTGGTCTCGGGTTCACTGAGTGGTCTACTCGAGAGGTTCCTAACCCACCTTTCCGGCTCCTGCCGCGTAGTGTCTAATAATCTATCCAATTTGCGATCTAAGACTTTCCGCTTGGCTTCAGCCTTCGATCTACTGAGGCTGGTGATTTTAGCTGTAACCTCGTCTAACACAGCATGGTCCAAGGACTGACCGAGTAGACGTTGGTGTTCTTCGATCTCGATGCCCAGCCGGTGTAAAGTTCCGTGGTGATGGTCCATAGCACATTTGAGCAGTCTGTGACCACAAGACTCTAAAACCTCCCTTGCTCTCTTGCTGTTTACTGGAGATTTAATCCTGGCAAAGTTAGGTAAGACTTTCCGGTTGTGGCAAATAGTGCAAAAACGTAGCTGCTCTCGCACTATACTCCTCTTGATTTCCTTGGCTTCCCACTTCCTGACTATGTTGAGCAGTGCATACTTCGCGGGACATTTGTTCTGCGTGGTGAGTTTTAGTCATTGGGTGCATTATGGTACGTCCCAGCGTGCAGCATTTATACCCAATCTTGGGGGGCATTTTTCATACTTCATTATATTTTCTTATTTGATTTAGTGTGGACTTCCTTTTTTACATGTTTATTATATTGATATATTATACATTCTTCTTCTTGTTCTAATTTATTTGATCTGTGACAATGCATGCTTCGCGGGACATTTGTTCCACGGGGTGCATTGTAGTGCGGCCAAACGTGCAGCGGGTAGAATTTTAATAAACCTTCATTGTATTTTCTTATTTATTCTATAGTAAACTCTTTGAATGTTTATTTTAAGGAGGTATTACATATTTTGCATTATAGGTTTTTTTTTCTATATGTTCTACCTGCGTTGGAATATAACGGTTACTGGGGAGACCTGTCCCAGTGTACCAGGTATCCCCTATTTATGTACATTTCCTATTGCTACCACTGTATCACCCTGAAGACGAACCCCAGACAGAGTTCGAAACGTCGGAATAAATTGGCGACGAGTCCAGCGACGAGTCCAGCGACGAGTCCAGCGTATACTTTCTTCCAATATATATATATATGCTGGTAACCACATCCTCAGGGGATTTCTGTGTTTCTGTGTTTCTGTGTTTCTTTTTCTTAAGTGGTTACCAGCATATTTCTGGTCACGTGTTCAAGTGATTTATTTGCAAATATATATATATATATATATATATATATATATATATACATATATATATGTATATATATACATATATATATACATATATATATGTATATATATACATATATATATATACTTATATATATATGTATATATATACATATATATATGTATGTATATATACATATATATATATACATATAAATATATATATATATGTATATATATATATATATATATATATATATATATATATATATTCTGGGAAAGGCTGCGGGGAAACCCCGGGTCTTTATCTGAATATCGAGTTTATTCCTGACCGGTTTCGCTTACAATAGCTTCTTCAGAAGAAGCTATTGTATGCAAAACCGGTCAGGAATAAACTTGATATTCAGATAAAGACCCATGTTTCCCCCTCCACCTTTCCCATAATTTGTCCCAATGTATATATATATATATATATATATATATATATATATATATATATATATATATATATATATATATATATATATATATTGGTGAGACGAGACTGCTGTCCTACTGGTACCATATATTTTTTTCCAATAGTGCCTATCACATGGTCATATTACCAGCGACTAAAACGGCTCCCTCCCCCCTTGTTCATCTGCCAGTGAGAATATGGTAAAGTGTGAGGCTAAATACAAACAGGGGTTCTGTGTCTTCTTTATTTACCTACTGTGGTTATGGTGGAGCGAAATGATTATTTGTGAACTAAGAGGACGGGTTACCTTGTTTGCAGAAGTGAACGTACTGCACTCTTGGTGTGTGACCGACATGGGTAGCTTGGCTTACTGGACGCCACAGCCAATCATCTCCCTGACTAGCAACCACGTGACCCAACATGGGCAGCGTGAGGGCGGGGCTTGCATCGTTGGGCTTGCTTGTCGATACATGCAAAGGACAAAGGGACAAGTACACTCAACTCAACACAATCCCTCCCCCACCAACAAACAACCAACGTTTCCACAATGTGAAAATGGTGAGAGGAAAAAATAGGTGCGTGCGTGTCGTAAGATGACAACTCAAGTGAGTAGCAGCAATATCACGTTCCATCGGTTTATGCTAAGAATTTTGACTATCACTACAATAAATATTATGATTAGTATCAGTACCAATACCATCATTATTGTTATTTATTTCAAATGATTATATTTATTTATCTATTTATTTATTTATCGATTTACTTATTTATCTTTTATTTATTTTGTTTGTTTATTTTTGGTTAGGGTGGATAAAAAAGACGTTCTACTACTTCCACCCCCCGTGGTGCTCCGCGCCGGAGCTCAAGCACTCAGGTTGCCGCGGTACTCCGCGCTGGTGGCCTGTTCCTACAGGACCTGTAAAAATCGACAGCGGCAGAATCCTTGCCTATAGGGGAGTGAGGGAGTTAGGATATAATCTTATTATAAATACCAACAACAACTACGATGGTAGAGAGCCATAAATACCAACAACAGTTACGAGGATAGTGAGCACCTTCGCGCAATTTATAACTTAAACATAATATATAAGGTAGCTATCAGTGACGGTATGTTGGAGGGTCACTACCAGTGACGGTAGGTTTGAGTTTCTTCTCACGTGTGGGGAACGCCATTCCTGCATTCATATTTTTGCACACTGAGAGGCTACTTAACTCGCTACCTTTGAGGTAGGTAAATATTGTGTTTCTTATTCGCTACTATCTAGTAGGTCTTATGGTTTCTTCTCATATGTGGGGAACGTCCTTCTTACGTTCATATTTTCACACACGGAGAGGTTACTTAACTCATGGTTAATGTTAATGATACATTTATAATCGCTACCCATGGGATAGATAAATAATAATTAATTTATGAATCACTACTATCTAGTTCTTATTTTCGCACACTGAGATTTTTCCTTCTTGTTTGATCTTGTCTGTGTGGACACAGAACTCCCGGGCTGAACGGATATGTTTAATGCGGTAGACGACGTAGTTAACCCTTTTAATCACTTTATAAGGGCCGTGGTACAATGGCTGGAGCTTCTTGGTCACCCCTTGACTGGGCCTGGAGGTGGCAAATACTCTTAGTGCAACTTGTTTTATTCTCGCCCTTGGCCTCCTTGTGTGTCTATCTACGGTCGTTGCTTTGAGGAACTTTTGACAATGCTCGAAGCAAGTATTAGCTATCACCACGGTTTCAACTGCCATATTGTCGACAATGTACCAAAGGGTGCTTGGCTTTAGGTAGAACGGTGTCACGGTGAAAAGAAGGAAATGCGGGAAATCTCGCAGGACTCTGTGGTAGGCCGAGTTGTAGGCCAGTAACGCCAGGGGGATGATTTTATTCAATCTGTCTGGTTGTCCTGGACAAGGGACCGTAGGATTTTAACGATGGTCCAATTCACCCTCTCAACTATTCCATTGCTTGGGGGAGTGATACGGCTTTATAGTGTGGTGTTTGATGTTTGCCATTACCAACAATGTCTTGAACATTTCGTTCATGAACTCCCCCCACCCCACCCCCGTCTGAGATCACTTGCCTATGGGCGCCATGTATGGACAGTACATGGGTGATGAGAGCCCGAGCCACTACCCGTGTTCCCTTGGAATGTATGGGCACAGCGGCCAAGAAACGGGTTAGGACATCTACCACCGTAAGGATGTATTTTGCACCATCTAAAGTGATGGGTAACGACTTATGAGATCAACGTACACTCGAACAGAATTGTCACGCCAGGAAACTGTCTGAGCGGTGCTGGGAGGTCATGTGAGGGCTTGCACGTGATGCAAATTGTTTTTCTTTACGAATGCCTTTACATCCTCCGACATCTTTGGTCAAAAGGCAAACTTTTGCAGCAGATCAAGATTGACTTGGACTCCTCCATGACTTACCACTGGGAGAAAATGGGCAATGCGCAATGCCTCTTCCTTAGCTCCGTCAGGGATTACTAGGCGTAGTTCTTCTAACTGATATGCATTTGCGCTCGAGTGGTATAAAAGTCCGTCCGAGAGGAGTCGAAACTCCTTGATTGGCACTGTTAAGCGAGGAACCTTGGGCTCTACCGTCGTGGCTCCCTTGAGATAATTGTTTATATTTCCCCAATGAGTGTGTTCATCCGGATTGCTAGTTGCTCCCATTTGACGTGGTCCTCCTCAATGTTTGAGTTTCTCTGATTACCCGTGGTTATGGGCTATGAAGGCGTCCGTAGGGTGGTTAGCTCCCCGTATTCTAGAGACCGCGTCAGCGACGATGTTTAATCGCCACGGGATATAATTGACTTCGAGATCGAAATCAGCGATCGCCATTTGCCATCGGAGAATCCGAGTGTTTGTGCCCTTAGCAGTGAAGAGCCAGACCAAAGGCCTGTGATCGCTCAGTAGTCTAACCGGGTATCCCATGATCAGAGGTCGATTTACGGTGAGACCGTAAACCGCTGCTAACGCTTCTCTTTCAACGGTACTATACCGTCTCTCGTGCTCATTTAGAGTGCGACTGAAACAGGATAACGGCCGTCTCCTACCTCCCTCGTCCTCCTGTTGAAGCACGCCCCCAATTGCCGATACAGGGGCATCTGTAGTGAGTAAAAAAGGTTTTGCAAACTTGGGATAAGGGAGAACCACCGTGCTGGATATGTGGGTTTTGAGAGACTCAAACGCGTACACCTGAGCGCGTGTCTATTGGCCAAGCTCGAGATCCTTGTATTTCCTAGTTAGGCCACTTTTTGTCATATCTACTAAAGGTTGTGAAATCTCTGCAAAATTTGAGATGAGTTTCATATAGTACCCCGCTAATCCCAGGAAAGAGAACAGTACTTTCTCACACGATGGCTCGAACCTTCTCTGGTTGAGGCTTAATCCCGTCCTGTGATAATACATGCTCTAGGTAGGCAAATTCTCTCTGGAAGAAATGACACTTCTCCAGGCTCAAAGAGAGATCTGCATCCTGTAATCTCCGTAGGACATCCTCAAGGTTCTTGAGATGGTCGTCCCAAGTGATTCCAAGAACAATGGTATCGTCCATGTATACCTTCGCGCTAATCCCTAACAGCCCATCAGTACCTGATTTATCGCCCGCTGAAAGCATGATGGGGTGTCTTTCAACCCAAAGGGGAGAGATGTGAACTCGTAGTGACCCTCGGGCGTCGAAAGCGCAGCTTTCTCACGGCTGCTCTCCAACAGTGGGATCTGGAGATACCCGGATTTAAGATGCAAAAGGGAAAACATGATGCTGGCACCGAGACTCCGGAACATCGACTTGATATCTGGCAGTGGGAGCCTATCATCTACGTGTCAATGGGCAGGACACTCTTATTAATTATAAATTGTAGCAGCACGCTACCACTGCTAGTGTCCCCAAAGCGTACACATCATACTGTTTGTAAAATTATTTTTCTGCATCAATTTATCATACAAGTCTTTTAAATTATACAGTATGTTTCAAAAATTATATATAGTACGAGGATCACTGTTGTATTGTTCAATATATTTATATCTAGATTTATTTGCATACTTTGTTCATAGCTTTAATTATTTACAATGTATTATGTATTTCATGGCGGACGGGTTGATAGCAAGAAGTCCCTAAATATAACACGCAGTTTGAGCTACTCCTGACAACGAATAAAGAAGATTTCTACATTTCTGATGAGTAGAGCCGGGCAAATACCGCTAATTTCAATGCCGGAATTACCGGTAAACAACAATGCTATTACCGGTAATTTACCGGTAAAAGACTTGTGAGGCAGTAGTGACGTCCCAAGTTCGAGTCGCCTTTATGACTTAAATCTAAACAAATTTCATCCTACTATGGTGTGTAGTCACAACTCAATTTTTGTAACGTCGTCACTATAAAAATCCTGCGCTCCGAGTCGTTACTCCAACTCTCGTGGGCGGGGAGTAGGGACGGGGTGCGTGTAAGGTCACAGCATTACCTCCTCTCCCTCAGTGCATAGGCCTACGCACCAATCCCCCCCTCCCCCTCTCACACTCCACTTCCGTCTTTATGTAAGTGCAATTTCATACAAAGAATATATTTTTCACATAGAAACACAATTTCATAAAAGAAAAATAATTACATGCATCATTTTTACACATTACACATAAAAATTAATTTCCAAAATCACCCATTTTTCATTTAGTCAGGACAAAGTTTTTTTTGTACAATTGAGGTTTTAAAGGTTTTGTGTGAGATGAATTGACATATGTAGGTCATTTTCATAATGTTTTTTTTTACCAAGTTCCTCTTATATTAGGCTCAGGAACACATAATCTCAACCCTTTGAATTTCTGTCAAAGTTTTTTTAAATTGTTCATAGTTGTCATTTTTATACTGGAATTACGTTAATTTTGTATTAGCAGGACTCTACGATCCCTATATTTATATTATAGTACCTTTAAATGGACAAAAAAAACACGCATATATATATATATATATATATATATATATATATATATTTTTTTTATTAAGTTGTTTTTTATTGTACAATTGAGGTTTTAAAGGTTTTGTGTGAGATGAATTGACATATGTAAGTCATTTTCATAATGTTTTTTTTTACCAAGTTCCTCTTATATTAGGCTCAGGAACACATAATCTCAACCCTTTGAATTTCTGTCAAAGTTTTTTTCAATTGTTCATAGTTGTCATTTTTTATACTGGAATTACGTTAATTTTGTATTAGCAGGACTCTACGATCCCTATATTTATATTATAGTACCTTTAAATGGACAAAAAACACACGCATATATTTTATTTTAATTTTTTATTCTGTGTATCCATTTGGATACATGCCCACCGGAATCGCCAGCGCGCGCCACCTCCACCAATCTAGGGTAAGGCTCGCAAATATTAGTTACTTAAAACTACGCGAATAATAATTACATGCGTATCACTAACAAAATATGATTTTTGAATAACACGTTACCTTGCGTCGTAGAGGCCACTTCAATGGGCACAGTGTTAATCCACCAGAATCTTTGATCGTCTCTGCCCGCTTGTTCTTGTCTCTGCTTTCCGTGAGTCTGTTGTGGTATACTGTATTCCCTGCCCCAACCCATAGCTTATATATATATCCTTGTCAGTCATCACTCGTGCGAGTCTGATAAGTGTATTTGTGAACTTGTTTGTGATTAACTCCAATACAAGTACAGTACAAATAGATTGTAACATGCAGATGGTGTCTTTCATGAGCAACTGCGTACATTTTTGTAAATATGCATATATTAATAAACATTAAATATAAAGTTAAATATGAAGATCTGGTAAGTGTGGAAACAGTGTCTCTCCAATCTCCCCGTTCTGTGAGCTTTCATGTCCGTTCTACAAACTACAACGTGCCTTATTTCCATCCTCTTTCACTTCCGCTAACTATTTTTTAAACAGGCAGACTGAAAACCAGGCAGACTGAAAAGTTTTCGAGTAGTTTGACCACCTCTTCATTTCAAGATCACATAGGCTGACTAATCGAATACGTACATTTTGCACTGAACCTCTGCGGGCCGAGATGCGAACAAAACGATCTAGCACGTCTGTTCATTTTCATATTCGAATACGTACATTTCGTACTGTGCATTTGTGGGCCGAGAAGGGAGCAGGACGATCTAGCACGTTGAATACGTTCCTGTTAATTTTCATCCTACGTAGGGCCGTCAGTACTGTCACTCAGTACCACCAAGCCGAAACGTGCTTACCGCTCTCTGAGTATTATGGGATAGCTTCTCGGTTAACGGAGCCTAAACGGTAGCAGATTTTTTGCTGGTAAGCTACCGTCAAGGTTGTTACCGATAAAACCCGTAACTACCGGTAGCTGCCCACCACTACCGTCACTCAGTACCACCAAGTCGAGACGTGCTTACCGCTCCACGAGTGTTTGGTATAGCTTATCGGTTAACGGAACCTTAACGGTAGCAGAATTATTGCCGGTAAGCTACCGTCAAGGCTGTTACCGATAAAACCGGTAACTTTACCGGTAGCTGCCCACCACTACTGATGAGTTGTTCGAGCATCATCAAGATACCGTTGCTCAAACTGACTGAGAGGTGTTCGATCCAAATAACTGAACTGTTAACATGGCCAACCTACCTATATCACTATGAGCGCTGTGAAAAATATGTGGACAATATCTACATGCTCTCTAGGCTCGGCAGTCATCTTGGAGTGGGCTTCCCTCTGCACGAGAAGTTATTTGACTGGCTGGTAATGGTACAAGGGCCTAACCGGCCTTCGTCTCTCGCATGACCTGCGCAACCACAGGCGTGGCAAGACGTGCTTTGCAGGCCGCAAAGGCGAAAATAGCATGTCTCGGTAGAGTGGCCCAGATTCCGACAATGGGTGTATTAGGGACGCCACCTGTTTTGGATAGAGTGCCGGCGGTTCCGTTTCCACGTGTTTCTGTGTCCTTCGGCACTGTGGGGAGTGTATATGTCTTCCTCTCGAGGGGTTTTCTATTCCTCGCGAATGGCTCTCTTGGCCTCCAAAATTGCATCGTTTGGAGGTGAGACTGATTTTCCTAATGAGACGCCTTGTCTCATTGAACTGTTAGTGACCCACCGTCAGGCTTTGGCTTTGCCTGGTGATCCATTAGGACTTACAGATCGTGTGGTTCATAGAACTGATCATCAACCAGGTGAGCGTCCTATTTATGTTCTTTCTTATAGGTTGCCTCACTCTCGTCGGCTTGTTGCACAGTCCTTGGTTGACAACATGTTACGTGATGGCATTGTACAAGAATCTCATTTAGAGTTGAATACCCCCTCTTCCTGTTTCCTTAAAAGGATGGATGTTTTCGTCCTGTTATTGATTATAGCCGAGTTAACGAGATGACTATTCCTGTACTAAGTGACCTTTTTCAGTCATTTGGCACTGGCAATACGGTGTTCACCACCTTAGACCTGAAAGCGGGTTTTTGGCAGATACCCCAGGAGGAGAAGTCTCGTAAGGTCGCAGCTGTCTCTACTCCCAATGGGCATAATGAATGGCTTCGTTGACCCAGGGGTTGCGGAAATGCTCCCTTGACTTGCCAGTGCTTGATTAACTCCATTTTTCATAGTCTAATAGGCAACGGACTTTTTGTTTATCTGGATGATTTAATCTTAATTTCCAAGGATGTGGAGAGCCACTTCACTAAGTTGTCAATAGTCTTGCAACGGTTTGCTGATGCTGGATTGAAACTCAATTTGCCCAAGTGTTCTTTTCTTAAGTCTAGCATCCAATTACTAAGTCATGTTGTTGACAAACATGGTATTCACACTACTGATGATAAAGTCAAAGCGGTTAGGGACTTCCCTATACCTAAGTCAGTTGAGAATGTACGTTCTTTCCTTGGTCTGGTAGGGTACTATCGTGCAATTATTAGGAATTTTGCTTCAATTCCTTACCCACTAACACGTCTCCTCAAGAAGGATACCTTCTTCCAATAGCGTGAGGTTCATCAGGAAATTTTTTATTTCTTGAAACTTGCACTTACTGAAGCCCCTGTGTTGGCGTTCCCAGACTATAGCCTTCCCTTTACTATTTGAACAGATGCTTCTGGTACAGGTATTGGAGCTGTACTTATGTAGCAGGTAGACGGATGTAGATCCCATGTTCTTGCATATGCTAGTCGCATTCTGAACAAGCCTGAGTCTCGTTACTCTGTCACTCATTTGGAGGCCTTGGCAGTGGTATGGGCTTTAAAGCATTTTCGTGGTATCATTTTTTGATATCCTGTTACAGTCTACACGGACCACACTGCTGTCACTCGACTTTTTCAAGGCAAGAATCTAACAAGTCACCTTGGCAGATGGTTTCTCACGATTGAGGATTTTAACCCAACCCTTAAGTATATTCCAGGGCGTGCAATGTTGCTGATGGACTTTCACGAAATATCCCTGTTGCTGCTGTTACAGTAATTGACAACTTCCCTCTGACGGATCCAGCCAAAGTTCAGCGTGAGGACCCTGTTTGGTCTGCTGTTATTCATGCTTTGGAGTCTGGTGATGATACAGCCTTACCAGATTTACCTGTTCCCCTGTCCCAATTTTTCTTGCAGGACAAGATTCTCATTCGTAATGTGGAAGTGTTTGAGCAGGATATGGCACAACTAGTGATCCCTGACTCCCTAGTTCCTGTTGTTCTGTCCATTGCTCACAATGCCCCTCAGACTGGCTATGGCACGTAAGAGGTATTATTGGCCAGAAATGCGACTAGACATTACCTCTCATGTAGCCCAATGAAGCTCTTGTGCCCAGAACAAAGGTTCTACGCACACTGCTCCTATCTTAGAGCACCCTACTACTTCTCGCCCTTTCCAGACTATGGCTATAGACCTTTTACAACTACCTCGTAGTACTCAGGGTTCTGTGTATGTCCTCGTGTGTGTGGACCACTTTCGTCGTTTGTAATATTGGCTCCCTTACGTAACAAGTCTGCTCCAGTAGTAGCCCATGCTTTAGTTTCTCATATTTTTTGTCCATACACTATTCCTTCAGTGCTCCTTGGTGACAATGGTTCGGGATTTAGGAATGATGTTTTAGCGAGCATTTGTGAGCGTTACGGCATGACACAAACATTCGTGACTGCTTACCATCCTGCATTCAATGGTCTTGTGGAGAGGACGAATAGGAAGATTTTAGACGTACTCAGGCACGTTGTTAGTAACCTTCATAAATCTTGGGAGGATCGGCTTCCCCATGTCAGTGCTTGTATTAACAGCACCACTAATGTCTCTACCGGCAAGATGCCTCATTATATTATCTATGGAGTGGAAAAACGACTTCCGTATGAGGTGTTTGATAGTCCTACTCGTCCCCTTTACAATATTGAGGACTATAGCCAACTTCAAAGTTACACTTTGCATTCTATTTATAGTTCTATTAGGAGTCAACTTGATGTTTCCAAGGCCAAGATGTTGAAAAACCAGCATCTATGAGCTAAGCCTGTTAGAATTAGCATTGGGGATCATGTGTATAAAAGTATGCCTGATCGACAATCTAAGCTCAATTGTAGATTTGTAGTTCCCTTTTTGGTGACGCAACAGTTACATCCTAATAAGTTCAGGATCTTTGATCCTTCACAGGGACTGAATGAAGTGTTACAGGCGGATAGGCTTAAGGTTACGAATGTGGCTATCCCTGCATTCACCTGGCCTCCCCCAATGCCCCCAGTACAAACTATGCCTTGTATATCTACCCATCATAATCATAATCTTCGTTCTAGGGGTACTGTATCTACTTGAACTGTATTTGTGTATTGCTTATGATGTATTCATCGTGTCTTATATTCTTTGTGATATTCACCATTTTTGTTTCCTTTTCTTAGGTATAATGTGTAGCTATTGTTTAGCTCTTAAGTATAATGTCTTGAATTGCATTTTATAATGTTTAGCTATTAAGTCTCATGTCCCAGACGTCCTGCAATTGCTGTGTTTTTCTCGTGTTTAACTAGCGCCAGTTCCTTTGTGTAGTTCTTGTGTTTGTGTACAGTTTCTTTCTGTATTTCTGTAGACTGTAACAGGATATCAAAAAATTATACCACGAAAAAGCTTTAAAGCCCATACCACTGCCAAGGCCTCCAAATGAGTGACAGAGTAACGAGACTCAGGCTTGTTCAGAATGCGACTAGCATATGCAAGAACATGGGGTCTACATCCGTCTACCTGCTACATAAGTACAGCTCCAATACCTGTACCAGAAGCATCTGTTCAAATAGTAAAGGGAAGGCTATAGTCTGGGAACGCCAACACAGGGGCTTCAGTAAGTGCAAGTTTCAAGGAATCAAAAATTTCCTGATGAACCTCACGCTATTGGAAGAAGGTATCCTTCTTGAGGAGACGTGTTAGTGGGTAAGGAATTGAAGCAAAATTCCTAATAATTGCACGATAGTACCCTACCAGACCAAGGAAAGAACGTACATTCTCAACTGACTTAGGTATAGGGAAGTCCCTAACCGCTTTGGCTTTATCATCAGTAGTGGAACACCGTATTGCCAGTGCCAATGGACTGCAGAAGGTCACTTAGTACAGGCAAAGGGTAATGGTCAGGAATAGTCATCTCGTTAACTCGGACGAAAACATCCATCCTTTTTAGGAAACAGGAAGAGGGGGTGTTCCACTCTAATTGAGATTCTTGTACAATGCCCTCACGTAACATGTCGTCAACCAAGGACTGTGCAACAAGCCGACGAGAGTGAGACAACCTATAAGAAAGAACATAAACAGGACGCTCACCTGGTTGATGATCAGTTCTATGAACCGCGCGATCACCAGGCAAAGCCAAAGCCTGACGGTGGGTCACTAACAGTTCAATGAGACGAGGCGTCTCATTAGGAAATTCAATATCACCTACAAACGTTGCAAGTTTGGAGGCAAAGCTACCCGTGTCACTCACTTGTGGAGACTGTAGCACAGAAGCTGCAATGATAGGAGGTGAGTCCTGGAAAGTATCAACGTCAACTATTTCAAAGGAGCCTAAGTGACTGCCAGGAGAGTGTGATAGAAGCACCTGTGACGTTGGTCACTATAGCTGTGGTAACATGATCCTCGTGCACAGTGAAGTCCCTTCCAAAGCAAGGCGAGAAACACGAACAAAGTCAGCTGAGATAAAACATCAGACCCAATTGGAACACCTGAAATGCGCACCTGGGCTCGAACTGCACTTGAAGGTTCAATACAATGCTCTCCAACAACAACAGCAGCACAAGAAAGAATAGGAAAGGTAAAGTGAGGAAATCCCTTCGAAGGCAACTGAACAACCTGGTTATGCACAAGAGGGGAGTCATAAATGGAGATTGGCCTATCTGTTGCAGGAATAACAAAATTACAGAAAGTCACTACAC
>NC_134784.1:56945751-56955751 GCF_046742065.1 Oratosquilla oratoria | reverse complement strand
TTACAAAGGATTCAGAAGTTGAGTCATAGAAGTGGTAAAGGACAGGTTCAAGGGAGTAGCATTAAAAAGGTCAGCTGTAGTACAAAAGTATGGGATGAGTTAGCGAGATAATAGGCTATAACCCTTTCTTTACCACAGGAATAAAAAAAAAAATAGTCTGGCAGAAAGCAGAGTAGTACCACGCAGAGACTTAAGAAAAAAAGACTGTTCATGTCACATGTACAGCCAGCGTCGTGAAGCAATAGGTAACTCCTGTCTCATACGATGAAGGTCCGTTTTCAACCCGGTGAGTGCCAAGTAATTGTTCACGTGGCACTGGCAGACATTGGAGGTGCAGTTACGTTACCAGCGTCGCATTGCAGTGCTAGGGCCTAATCAGTGTGGTCATGCTAAAATCACTTGTTTCAGACTTCTTTGACAACTGCTTCTCACCATACAACCTTACCAAGCCAGATGAAGCCACAAAGGCTGTATCGTCCACTAGAGGGCAAGCAGGTCCTGCAGAGACACATTAGGGATGAACAGATTCTCATTGTATGTATGTCCTCTTGATGTAGTTTCCTGCCAGATCCTTTGCTTGTGCCCTTTTCAGCATAATGTCCTTCCCTTGACCGAATTAAATATTGTATCTCATTAACCATAAGGAAATATGTAAAAGGTGCCTCCGAGTGGAAAGAATGAATCGAAACAGCCTAGACTGACCTTTTCATTGAACTTTTATACTATTTGCACTATAACTTACAACCACAAATGCTCATAACACAACAGCATTACTGCGGGACTGAAATTCACTATTACGGTCTCTGATTCCAGGCAACACGCAGCTAAACCTAACGCAGCAACATCACATGTAACTCAATGCTGCAGCCCCCACTGGCCAGCACAGCCTTTAATAATAAACACATCCTGTCGTACTGTGGGGTGCGCCACTGCGAAACATATGGCAGTTACCGGGCTGGGGCGTGGTTGGAGGCCGCAAGGATGAGACAGATGTGAAGGTGTGTGTGATTCACCACGGTTTTTGATCACGTCTTGGACTTGTGATCTTCAGCTATTATTATCCTTGTGTGTGTGTGTGTGTGTGTGTGTGTGTGTGTGTGTGTGTGTGTGTGTGTGTGTGTGTGTGTGTGTGTGTGTGTGTGTGTGTGTGTGTGTGTGTGTGTGTGTGTGTGTGTGTGTGTGTGTGTGTGTGTGTGTGTGTGTGTGTGTGTGTGTGTGTGTGTGTGTGTGTGTGTGTGTGTGTGTGTGTGTGTGTGTGTGTGTGTGTGTGTGTGTGTGTGATTCGCCATGGTCTTTAATCACGTGTAGGAATCGTGATCGACAGCTATTTCCCTCCCGGAAGAGAGCTCAGAGCTCATACATGACCGATCTATGGGTAATACTGTGACCTTGCATACACACACACACACACACACACACACACACACACACACACACACACACACACACACACACACACACCGCCCATGAGAGTTGGAGTAACGACTCGCAGCGCAGCAATACTGAAATGATATAATCCCTGGGCGGGATTCGAATCCGTGCCGATGTAGTGGTGGCCACGAACGCTACCACTGCGCCATCACAGTAATGTGTGTGTGTGTGTGTGTGTGTGTGTGTGTGTGTGTGTGTGTGTGTGTGTGTGTGTGTGTGTGTGTGTGTGTGTGTGTGTGTGTGTGTGTGTGTGTGTGTGTATGTGTGTGTGTGTGTGCGTGCGTGTGTGTGTGTGTGTGTGTGTGTGTGTGTGTGTGTGTGTGTGTGTGTGTGTGTGTGTGTGTGTGTGTGTGTGTGTGTGTGCGTGCGTGTGTGTGTTTGTGCATTTACCTAAATTTAACTGTAGTATACAAGAAAGGAAAAGGAAAAATGATGGAAACTATCATCAGAGATGCTATCGAACATCATTTAGAAAGTTTCTGTTTGATAAATGACAGCCAGCAAGGATTCAGACGGGAGCGTTCTTGCGTGACTAATTTACTCGAATTCTACAACACAGTCATCTCGAGTTATGACAAAAGAAACAATATAGATTTAATATTTTAGACTTTGTAAAAGCTTTTGATACTGTCCCCCACGATAGATTACTTACTAAATTAGCTTCACACGGAGTAAGTGGCAGCTTATTAAGCTGAATTAGAAATTGGTTGAATGATCGAAAATAGAGAGTTGTTTTAAATGGCAGAACTTCTAGATGGAAAAATGTTACGAGTGGAGTTCCTTAGGGATCCGTTCTAGGGCCACTTCTATTCATAGTATATATAAATGATATAGACCTCGGACTAAAATCTATTGTCTCCAAATTTGCTGATGATACAAAATTGTGCGGGATGGCAAATGATCACTTCAATCAATTAGATATTCAAGAACATTTAGATAAATTACAGTAATGGTCTGAAAAGTTGCTAATGAAATTTAACATAAGTAAAGGCAAGGTTATGCACAAGTAAAAATAACAGTATTTATGATTACAAGTTATTTGGAAATTCGTTAACAAAAGTGGATAGAGAGGAGGATCTCGGCGTAATTATCAGTAACGATCTCAAATCATCTCAGCAGTGTATTTCATCCTCTGAGAAAGCAAATAAGATTCTAGGACTGATTGCGCGATCTTTTGACTTTAAAAGCTCATCTCTCATTAACAAGCTATATAAAACGTTAGTTCACCGACATTTGGAATATGCTGTTTCTGTATGGTCCCCAAATCTCATTAAAGACATTGACAGATTAGAAAAAGTAGAAAGGAGAGCCACAAAACTGATTCCAAATATAAAAAATAAATCATACGAAAATCGACTAAAACATATTAATCTGTTTTCCCTAAAAAAACGTAGACTCAAAAGTGACTTGATACAGGTCTTTAAGATTCTAAAGGGGATTGACAACATCAAAAGTGACAAAATTCTTACACTGAATGAGAATCAGACAAGAAATAATGGTCTCAAACTGTCAGGAAATAGATTTAATTTGGAAGTGGGTAGGAACAACTTCGCCAACCGTGTAGTTAATGAATGGAATAAACTTCCTGCAGAGGCTTTAAGATTCGTTTAGATAAACATTTGAACAAGATGCTGTAATGCCATTTATTCTATATTGTTTTTATTATTTGTTTGTTATTATTTGTCTTTATTCATTATTTGCTTGATTTCTATTTATTAATATTTGTCAATTTACTGTTATTTACTATTTTCCTGCTTGTTTATCACTTAACTATACCTATGTATTATTTATTTTATGTATTATTTATATTATTATAATTTCTATTTCATTTTATCTTTTTTTAATTATTTACATATATTTTTTCGTATCCGACCTAGTTATAGACCTAAAGGTCTCCTGTCGGTAGGCTCCGCCTTTGTAATCCTTTGTAATCCTTTATTACTCTTCAATTTATCATACCTAACGTCAAGTTCATGAACTCCAATTTGGTCAGTATCCTTATTTTTCAATTACCATGTTTATACTTGAATTGGTGTATTGTTCCATCTTGGGTTATATCTCCCTATAAACTACTCTAAGTTTAAATTCATCCTCATGGAAAACTGTTTTTTCACATTATTTACACATTCAGCCTTTCTTGACTACATGTGTGTGTGTGTGTGTGTGTGTGTGTGTGTGTGTGTGTGTGTGTGTGTGTGTGTGTGTGTGTGTGTGTGTGTGTGTGTGTGTGTGTGTGTGTGTGTGTGTGTGTGTGTGTGTGTGGTTGTGTGTATGTGTGTGTGTGTGTGTGTGTGTGTGTGTGTGTGTGTGTGTGTGTGTGTGTGTGTGTGTGTGTGTGTGTGTGTGTGTGTGTGTGTGTGTGTGTGTGTGTGTGTGTGTGTGCGGTTGTGTGTGTGTGTGTGTGTATGTGTGTGTGTGTGTGTGTATGTGTGTGCATGTGTATTTACATAGTTGTATTTTACGGGAAGGGGAGCTACGCTCGTTGTGTCCCGCCTTTGTATTTCGCAGCGTCTAGTTTGCTCTTCAATTCGTGAATGGTTTTTGTACACACTATTTTTTCGTCCAGTTTGTTCCAAGTGTCCACCACTCTGGAAAACTGTTCTTCTTCAGATCCCTTCTATAACTATGTTTTTTAGTTTCTTTCTATGCCCTCTTGTGTTTCTCTTGTCCCAATTTAACAAGTCCTCTCTGTCGAGTATTTCTGGGCCATTCATGATTCTATAGAGGGTCAGTAGGTCGCCTCTCTCTCTTCTTTGCTTCAAAGTCGGTAACTCCAATTTAGCTAGTCTCTCCTCATATGACAAGTTTGAAAGTGCTGGAGCCATTTTTGTTGTTACTTTCTGGATTCTTTCAATTTTCTTTATATTCTTTTTGGTACTGGGTGACCACAATGTCGCCACATATTCTAGTGCGACTTACATTTTTTTTTAATAATTTCTTCGTCCAAATAGGTAAATGCCACTTTTATTGATCTTAGCAAGTTATAGGATTCTCCGACAATTTTGTTTATTTGTTTATTAGAGGACAAGTCGTATGTGTATTTACCTATTTGTATTTACCTAGTTGTATTTTGCGGGAAGGGGAGCTACGCTCGTGTTGTCCCGCCTTTGTATCTCGCGGGACACTACTCTATAAACTACTCTAGGGGATGAGAGCATACATAATTACATTTACAATGGAAAAATAGACAAATATGAAAATAGCATCTTTAGAGGAATCAGTCTGTTAAGTGTAGTTGGTAAGTTATAAGAGAGGGTGTTAACTGGGAGGATTAGGAAGGGAACAGAGAACAGTGGGGGTTTGAGGAGATGGAAACAATTGAACGATGTGTTGTAGATGTATGGGATAGGGGTTAGCTTTTATGTGAGTTGTAAAGCTTATAAAGACTAAGAAAAGGAGAGCAAGTGGTTTGATGTGAAGGTGGTGTTGCGACAGGCTGTGTAATATCACCATGGTTGTTGAGCTTGTGTAGTCACCGTAAGGGAGGGACATGTACAAAAATAAGAGAAAACTGGGTATACCATATTGGTATACATTGGTTGTACACTGGGATGATATGGTGAACCATGTTATAGCAGGTCTGGATGATCAGAAGAAAGTTGGTCTTGTATTGTTTTCTGAATCCTTCTGTCGTTCGGCAAAATTGTTGTAGGCAGTACCTAGTTGTTGATGTAAAGGATAGCGGTGTTCCATTCTAACATATTTCTAGTGAGAGTGATGTGTTTTTCTTTGGTATGACGTTTGACTGCACTGTTTTGTTTATAGATTGTAAAGCTTTTAGGGAGAAGTCGAAGTATTGCCTATGTGCGGTATTGGCAATCACAGGCAACACTTGAACGTTCTTACACGGCGTAAACTTCCGACCCTGACTTACAAGCTTGCCAAACAACAACAGGATCATCAAACTGTACACACTCGACCTCCTCGAATCCTCCCTTCCTTTCCATGTCCTAGCTTCTATGGACGCCTAATCCTTATTTTCAAACGTTCCAACTGACTAAACCCTAAATCTTATCTTAATTGGTTTACCATACACCTGGAGCTCCAGCACTTACGAAAACATTTTGTTCGGAATTTTGCAGATCACTAAAGAAACCAATTTACGGTCCCGACAGGGTAGATACAAGTGTAGGTCAACACAGTACCCCCATGGTCCCCGATTCGCCAATTTTACAATGTACAAAGGATTACAAAATCTCCTTACACCCACACACACACACCCCGCCCACGAGAGTTGATATGGTACTAAGTATGAATGACTAACTTCCAAGTTATTAGATTTAATTAAGAATAATTGTATGGCTTCCAACCCCCATCAAAAACGCTTCGTCAACATTTCTACTAGTACGAAACAGAAGCGAGCTTGAGATGATAGGGTATAAGCTCTTAGCTACATAAAGGGACGCGCACAGCTGAATAAATTTAGCCCGGGCCGATAGAACCTGACGTTTAACCATTTGCATTTTTGACATGCTTGCGTATGGGGTAGGAAGGTATTGTTCCACTCGCTTTTTTTCCTCTGCACACACCTAAACCACCTCCTCATCTACTTGTGTGTACAGGCATACATTAGTTTTGCTCATCCAAAGATACACGCACGCACACACACACACACACACACACACACACACACACACACACACACACACACACACACACACACACACACACACACACACACACACACACACACACACACATACACACACACACACACACACACACAAACACACACAAATACACACACACACGCACACGCACACACACACACACATACACACACACACACACACACACACACACAAGCACACACACACGCACACACACACACACACACACACACACAAGCACACACATGCATGCGCGCTCACACACACACGCACACATGCACGCACACACGCACACATACACACATACACACACATACACACACGCACGCACACACGACTTGTCCTCTAATAAACAAACAAACAAAATTGTCGGAGAATCCTATAACTTGCTAAGATCAATAAAAGTGGCATTTACCTATTTGGACGAAGAAATTATTTTGAAAAATGTTAGTCACACTAGAATATGTGGCGACATTGTGGTCACCCAGTACCAAAAAGAATATAAAGAAAATTGAAAGAATCCAGAAAGTAACAACAAAAATGGCTCCAGCACTTTCAAACTTGTCATATGAGGAGAGACTAGCTAAATTGGAGTTACCGACTTTGGAGCAAAGAAGAGAGAGAGGCGACCTACTGACCCTCTATAGAATCATGAAGGCCCCAGAAATACTCGACAGAGAGGACTTGTTAAATTGGGACAAGAGAAACACAAGAGGGCATAGAAAGAAACTCAAAAACATAGTTATAGAAGGGATCTGAAGAAGAACAGTTTTCCAGACAGTGGTGGACACTAGGAACAAACTGGACAAAAAAATAGTGTGTGCAAAAACCATTCACGAATTGAAGAGCAAACTAGACGCTGCGAGATACAAAGGCGGGACACAACGAGCGTAGCTCCCCTTCCCGTAAAATACAACTATGTAAATACACATGCACACACACACTCACATAAAGACACACACACACACACACACAAACACACACACACACACACACACACTCGGTGGCGTAGTTGGTAGAGCGCTGAGCTGCCACAATAGTGGCCCGCAGCTCATGGTTCGAATCCTGCCCGGGGCCGAAATTATTTTGGTACCGCTGCGCTTCGGGTCGTTACTCTGACTCTCGTGGGCGGGGAATTGGGTGTGTGTGTGTGTGTGCAAGCTCATAGCATTACCCATAGATCGGACCTACGAGCTCTGAGCTCTCTTCCAGGAGGGAAATAGCTGTCGATCACGAGTCCAACACGTGATCCAAAGACCAAGTGAATACACACACACACTTCATCGGATGGACAGCGAGGATTGACGTTCTGAAGAAAAAGTGAAAATTTCGTGGATCTCAACGCAAAGGAAGTACCTATTGTATGTACAGGGGGGATTGCTCGTGGTGTAGTGGGAAAGTGAGGAAAAAATAGAAGGGGAGGGATTACTGAGGGAAATGGAAGGAAATGAGGAAGGGGAAGACTTGGTCCAAGAGGCCAGGCGTCTCGTAAACAAACGAAGGACCGATGATAATTTTGATGATGACGGGATTAACAAAAATCTAAAGATCAGAAACATAGATAAGAGCAGTACAATGGAAGGTGAGGATAATAATTTCCAGGGATTTAATGAGGGGGGGGGGCGAGTACCAACCTCCCCCGACTGGCAAAACTGGAGGATAAACTTGAACAAATGACCGAACATTGGGAGATTAGGTTCGGTAGGATAACAAAGATTGCGCAAAGTGTTGAAAGATTGGAAGAACTAGAGAAGGCGAACAAAAACTTAACTAAAGAAATAGAAGAATTAAAAAGACAGTTAAAAGAAGTAAAAGAGGAGAATGAGGAATTAAAGAGGAATAATAAAGACAACAAAGAGGCCATAGCAAAAGAAGCTCAGGGTTGGAAAAAATAAACAAGAAAACAATAAAGTTGCATTTACTGACATAATTAAACAGCAAATGAAAGAACAAACTGAAGACTCAGTTATTAAAGTGATGAGACAGAAGGAGAATATAGTAAGAGACTTAGCAGATAAAAAGAAATGTATAATCATATCAGGAATGGAAGAGAAATATAACCCAGATGGAACCACAAGACTCAAAGAGGAAAATGAAAAAGTAAGCAGTTTACTAGAATTAGTTCAGGAAGATGAACCTGAAATCATGAAACAAATTGAAGAGAAGTTTAGACTCGGAAAGTATAGAACAGATAAGACCAGACCAATTAAGATTAAATTCAGGTCACGAACGACGGCAGAGAATATCTTATCAAAAACAGGGAAATTAGCAGCAAGTGAACAATATAAAAAGGTATGGATAAAAAGGGAAATGAATAAAGAGGAAAGAGAGGAGGAAAAAATGAAAAGACATGAAGCTAAGGAAAAAAACAAGAACAGAACAGAGTCAGAAAAAGAGAAATTCTATTGGAGAGTAGTGAATATGAAAGTAAGGAAATACGACATACTAGAGAAAAACAAAAGGGAAACAGAGAATACAATGGAAGTAGCAGAAAACTAAGAGTGTCTTACACAAATATAGATGGATTAATAACAGGATTGAATGAGCTGAATGATTATCTGAAGGAAATAGATCCGGACATAATGGGAATTGTAGGAACGAAATTAAAAGGTCCGCTACCACCCAACAGTGTAGGACATGACGCATATAATTATTGGATTAGAAACAGAGAGACAAAGCAAGGGGGTGGAGTTATGTTCCTGACTAAGAAGGATATAAACGTGAGGTGTGTCACATATGGAAAGAATACAGTAGAGGTGATTATGATCGAAGTGGAAGACAGAGATAAGAAGAGCAGAAAGTTTATGATAAATTATGTGCCTCCGAAAACAGCCTCGTGGGAAGAGAGTGAGCATAAAAGTATGTTAGAGGACACAAAGATAACATTAAATAAGATAATGGAAGATGAAGGAAGAATAGTTATGATGGGCGACTTTAATTGCAAAGAAGTCTGCTGGGAAGAGATGACAGAAAAGGGTGGAGACGGCTCATGGGGAAACGTTCTATTCGATATGATTATTGACCATACAATGACACAGTGGATACAGGAGAACACTAGGTATAGAAATGAAGAAGAACCATCGAGACTAGACCTAATAATCACATCTGAACCTAGAATAGTGGAAAAGATTGAATATAAAACACCAATAAGTAAAAGTGACCACATATTGATTGAACTGGAACTAAATGAGGAAAAACACATGAAAAAAATGAACAATATAGAAAAGGAAGAATGTTGTATGAAAAAAAAACTTTGATAAAATAAGAGAATTCTTTCAAAAAGAAAACTGGGAAGAAATATACAAAGAAGAAACAACAGTGGAAGAGAAATGGAATATCTTGACAAAAAATTATAAAAAAAAAAAGGAGTGGACAAGTATGTCCCAAGACAAAAACAAGAAAAAGAATATGTAAAGTGCTGGTACAACAAAATTTGTGGGGAGTTAAAAGACAAAAGAGACAAAGCTTGGACCAAATGGAAAAAAACAGAAGACCTGAAAAATGGAAATATATATACTTGTTATAGAAATGAATATGTACAAGCGTGTAGAGAGGAAAAGAGAAAATATGAAAAAGATGTCATAGAAAAATGTAAAGATCAACTAAAACTATTCTACAGATTTGTAAACAACAAACTGAAAAACAAACAAGATTTGGAGAAATTAAGACAAGGAGGAGTTGAATACACAGAGGAAATTGAAATGGCGGAAATTATGAACAAGCATTCTAAATCAGTGTTTACAAGGGAGAAGTAACAAAGAATGAAATATTGAAACACTTGAGTTATCTTGATGTCAGAAAATCGCATGGACCAGATGAAATAGCAAACTGGATTTTGAAAGAATGCAGGAATGAACTGGCAGACAAAATACATAGCATAATAAACAGTTCCTTGAAAGAAGGAAAAGTTCCAGAAGATTGGAAAAAAGCAAATATAGTACCTATATATAAAGGGGGAA
>NC_134784.1:56915751-56940751 GCF_046742065.1 Oratosquilla oratoria | reverse complement strand
TTATTTTTGTAGAAAAGCAGGTAGTTAGTTTTTGATACATTTAAGGAGAGTTTATTGGCTGAAAACCAGTTAGATAGCTGACATAATCCTTCATTAATTGTCTTGATCAGTTTGTCTGAATTTATATCGGAGCATAGAATGGTGGTATCGTCGGCGAACAGTATAAATTTCATAAGGTTGGATACATTTGTAATGTCATTAATGTATAGCAAGAATAGTTTGGGTCCTAGAACTGAACCTTGAGGTACTCCGCATGTAACTGGTAGAATATGTGATCGTTCTTCCTCAATGGCTACATATTGTTTCCTGTTTTTTAGATAACTTTTTAACCAATCGTTAACCTTACCTCTTAGCCCATAGTATTCGGCCTTTCGAATTAGGATTTCATGATTTACTGTGTCAAATGCCTTTTTTAGATCAATAAATATGCCGGCTGTCTTTTTCTTTTATTCTATATTGTTAGTTATCTCGTCAATTAATTCCATTACTGCTGTTGACGTTGAAAGATTTCGTTGAAATCCATATTGGCTATGGTAAATGACGTCATTTTTTTTTTTTTTTTTTTTTTTTTTTTTTTTTTTTTTTTTTTTTTTTTTTTTTTTTTTTTTTTTTTTTTTTTTTTTAGAAATGAGTCAAGGCGAATTGTGAATAACTTCTCAAGAATTTTGGAAAACTGTGGTAATAGTGAAATTGGTCTATAGGTATTATAACTTGATTTGTCGGCTGGTATTACTTTTGCTACTTTCATTGCATCTGGAAATATTCCTTGTTCAAATGATTTGCATATTGTCAGAAAATTATTTTTGATGATAGGCATAATTTGTTTTACGAGGTTCATATTGATTCCTGTGCAATCGAGTGATTTCTTGTTCTGTATTGATTTTACCGTGTTATAAGTTCGTTTTCCGTGACGGGTTTTAAAAACATATTGTTATTTATTCGGTGTTTCAAAAAGATCTTTATTTGTTTCGCGAGGTTAGGTCCTACATGGGAGAAAAATTCATTAAATTCGTTTGCCACTTCTTTTTTAGTTTTTCCGTTTTTAATAATGTCTATGAATTCATCGGTGTTATTATTTTTGGGCCTAGTTAAGTTGTTTATTACTTCCCATGTCTTTTTTATATTACCTTTATAATTTTCAAGCAGTGTGTCATAGTATTTTTTTTCGCAGTTGCGTAAAATTGTTGTAAGTTTGTTTTTGTACGCTTTGTATTTGTTTTCGTCTGTCAAGGACTTGCTTTTAATAGATTTCTTGTAAAGTTGGTTTTTCTTTCGACACGCGTTCTTAAGACCGTTTGTAAACCATGGTTTTGAGTTTACGTTATATGGTTTTATTTCTACTTCTCTCTCTGGGCAGCATTTGTTTACATTACTCATGATAATGCTTACAAATTCGTTATATGATAGATTGGCATTTTCTGACTCGTAAACCTGATCCCAATTTTCTTCTTTTAAGCATTGCTTTAATTTTGCAATACTTTTTTCGTCTATTTTACGTTTTAGTGCAATTCTGGATTTTGTTATGCAGTGCATTTCTTTTGGATTGATAGTGAATACCGGTAGATGGTCACTTATGTCACTTATTAAGATATCACTATGAATCTCGGAGTTTACAATATTGGTGAAAATGTTATCTATCATTGTTTCACTTGTATTTGTTATTCGGGTTGGTTTATTTATCAAAGGATATATACCTAAACAGAAAAGCATATCTGTAAAGTGTCTTGTTTGTTCGTGAGTCTCATACTTAAGTAAATCTATGTTGAAGTCACCACAGAGATATAGGTTTTTATTTCTAGATGGAGTTATGATTTCTTCAAGCATATTTGTGAACTCATTGATGTTTGTGTCTGGCTTTCTGTAAATACTTGTTATGACAGTATTCTTTTGTTTTGTTTTACTGAAGATCTCAACAGCTACGCAATCAAATAGGTTTTCATGCGAATTAGTGGATTGCTTTATTAGTTTGCATGAAATTGATTTTTTTATGAAGATAGAGACTCCGCCGCCTTTTTGGATCTGTCTATTAACACTGTAGGGAGTATAGTCTTGTAAGAAGTTTACTAGACATCCTGGGTCAATCCATGTTTCGCTTATCACTATAACGTCAAAGCTTTTATTGAGCAACTTGAGATTACAGTCAATTTTCTGATAATTAGCGTTTAGGCACCTTGCATTAATGTGAATTAGTGTGAAACCACCAATATCACGATATACTGTGTCAAATTGTGTATCACTATAGTAATCGCTGTCTTTTGTTAGTTTTGAGTAGAAATTTAATTCGGGGTCAATTTGGGTATTATTGTGATTAAATATCGAAAATTCCTTTTCTGATATTTTGTCTATTTCTTTATACTTCTTAATGGCGGTATATACATCTAGGTTTTTTGATGCGAGATTTGGCGCGGAAAGCAAAAAATTTATTTCTGTTTTTGAGATGGCATGATAGGGAAATGTTTTTGAGCAGTCTATGCAGAATCAGTTTCTGAAAATATTGGGGTTATTTTTGGCAGTATTTACGGGTATATTTGCACACATGAAATGATGTAAATGTTTGCATAATGTACATATGAGGTGATTGGTAGGGACAAAGGTGTGTTTCACCTCCCCTTGTCACCACTGTCACCACCACTGTCGGTCCTCGACCATTACACGTATATTTGACTTGTAATACCACTCGTCTCGAGGCCCCTTGCCTTCGTTACGTGAGTTTCACTAAATATTCAAGTTCCTCTTAAGCAGTAGGCCCAATGCCTTGTATTTCCTGTAGTCTCACTATTTTCTAATTTCAATAGGCCCGTGCCTAGTTCTCGTCCTTTGGGTTAATAAAAGGGTGGTGAATTTTCTTTCTTCTTTCACTGTAATTTCACCGTCTTGTTACACTCAGGATCTCTTTCTCTCGTCTCTCTACATCGTCTCCCTAGATCCCGTATCCTACGCTAAGCTACCTTCGTCTGACGTCACTAATTTTTCTAATCCAATCTCCTGTGACTTCTGAAATAAATGTCACTCCTTATGGGCGTGACTTTGAATTCATGCACCAATAGTTTTTTTCTCCTTCTCCACCTTGCACCAATCCGGAAAGCCATTACAATGCCACTAGCAATATCGTTTACCTCAGCATTAGTCAAACGAAGCTAACCTGCGCTTACAGAGTTTTGATTACATCATCGATTATAAAACAGTCACCACCGTCGGTGTGTTTACATAGACATAACGTCGCCCTCGAGCAGGCGTCGAGTCTGAATTATTCTAATGCCCTAGCTCATTTCCATTCGTACAACTACCGGCCTCTTACAGTGTGGCATGAAGAACAGTTTTTTGTTATGTTTGTTTTTGTGTTAGTTGTAATGTTCATGGTTATGTTTATGTTAGAAGATTAAGGAATGTGAACTATTGAAATTCAACTAATTGTTCAAGATTACTTACTTGATGTACTTTTTCATCCTTGCACTTGATGTACACCTTGCAGTCCCTTGTCCATGTCGAGATGATCTTATCTTGTTTCCCCATGTCGCGCGCTGTTTTGGCAATCTCTCCGGTTCGTGTCGTCAGGTGTTCATTCACGAAGATGCCCGTCCCCTTCAATTTCTTGGCGTTTTTCAGCACGTTCACCTTCGATTTTCTTGATACAAATCTCACGATTACATTTTGGGTACCGTCCTGTTTTCTTTTTCCCAGTGTATGGCAAGCTGATATCTCTGTGTCTCTGATCTGTATTCCCTTGTCACTTAGAGAATGGATCACTTGATTTTCTACAATATTCTGTCCACTGTTATCCACACTATAGTCGGAATCACCTTTCACGGCTTCCGAATACGTTTTCACAATCTTTAAACCACTGATGATGATATCTTCCCTCCTCGTGTACTGCTCTAGGTCTTCCACTCTAGCTTCGAGATTAACTACAGTCGATTTGAGATCTTGTATCTCCTGCCTTTGTTATTTGATTATCGTTTGTAGCTCGCTTAGGAACTGCTGGTCTTCTTTCCTTGCTTGCAACAGGAACTGTTTGTCCTCATCTCTTGCTTTCACAAGACTTTCCACCATATCTTCAACTTTCTTGGAGCTGTTGCTGTTTCTGGTATGTGCCATGTTGTATTACTTTCTCGTAGGGAGCGCTGAGCGGAGGGTGTGAACGGCACATATAGTTGTTATAGAAATTAATATGTAAAAGAGTGCAGAGAGGAAAAGAGAAAATATGAAAAAGATGTCATAGAAAAATGTAAAGATCAACCAAAACTATTTTGCAGATTAGTAAACAAACTGAAAAACAAACAAGAATTAGATCAATTAAGAAAAGGAGTTGAATTCACAGAGGAAATAGAAATGGCAGAAATCATGAACAAGAATTTTACATCAGTGTTTACAAGGGAGAACATACAACCTGGGGAGATCGAATGGAAAGAGAACCCTCCCCCAATGAAAGAAATAGAAGTAACAAAGAATGAAATAATGAAACACTTGAGTAATCTTGATGTCAGAAAATCGCATGGATCAGATGAAATAACAAACTGGATTTTGAAAGAATGCAAGAATGAACTGGCAGACAAAATACATAGCATAATAAACAGTTCCTTGAAAGAAGGAAAAGTTCCAGAAGATTGGAAAAAAAGCAAATATAGTACCTATATATAAAGGGGGAAATAAAGAAGACCCTACCAACTATAGACCAGTCTCTCTAACAAGTACAATAGCAAAATTTTGTGAAAGAATTGTCAAAAGTAGATGGGTAAAATATTTAGAAGAAAAAAAACTGCTAAATCCAAGGCAATTTGGATTCAGACAAGGACGATCATGCGTCACCAGTTTAATATGTTTCTATTCAAGGCTAATAGATATAATACAAGTAAGAGATGGATGGGCTGATTGTGCATTTCTAGACCTAAAAAAAGCTTTTGACAAAGTACCACATAAGAAGTTGCTTAAGAAATTAGGAACTGAAGGAGGAATACAGGGCAAACTGCTTAAATGGATGGAAGACTTTTTGCAATAAAAATGAGGGATGAAGTAATAAGTGGTGTTCCACAAGAAACAGTTCTGGCCCTAATAATGTTTGCTATATATATTAATGATATGCATGAAGAAATTGAAAGTTATATGAGCTTCTTTGCAGATGATGCAAAACTATTAAAAAAAGTGAACACGGAAGAAGATTGTGAGTCACTACAGAGTGATCTAAATAAAGTATGGGAATGGAGTAGGAAGTGGGAGATGGAGTTCAACACTAAAAAGTGTAGTATAACGGAATTTGGAAAAAGCAAAAACAGAATAACAGGATCATATAAATTGGGAGAAGAAGGAATAAAAAAAAGTTGAAAATGAGAAGGACCTAGGAGTCATTATTATGAATAATATGACACATGAGAAATATATAAATAAGATTTTTGGAGAAACTTATAATGTAATAAGAACAATCAAAGTAGCATTTACATACCTGGATGAAGAAATGGTGAAGAAAATACTAATCACTTTGATAAGACCAAGATTGGAATATGTAGCGACAATGTGGTCACCAAGTACAAAAAAAATGTATAAAAAAACTTGAAAGAATACAAAGAGCAATTACAAAATTGGCACCTTTAAAAACAATTTAGATAAAATAAGATATGAAGACGAGACACCACGAGCATAGCTCCCCTTCCCGTAAAATACAACTAGGTAAATACAACTAGATAAATACACACACACACACACACAAACACACACACACACACACACACACACACACGCACACACACACGAACACCAAAGAGCAGCTACAAAAATGGCACCTGCACTTGCAAACCTATCATACGAGGAGAGATTGGCTAAACTGGAGTTACCGACACTGGAGCAAAGAAGAGAGAGGAGTGACCTATTGACCATCTACAGAATCATGAAAGGCACAGAGATACTTGATAGAGAGAACTTACTTAACTGGCACAAAAGAAACACAAGAGGACATGGAAAGAAAATAAAAAACATAGCTATAGAAGAGAACTGAAGAAAAACAGTTTTCCACATACAGTTTTGGACACTTGGAACAAACTGAATAATAAAATAGTATGCGCAAAAACCATTCATGAGTTTAAAAACAAACTAGACACTGCGAGATACAATGGCGGGACATCACCAGCATAGCTCCCCTTCCCGCAAAATACAACTAGGTAAATACACACACACACACACACACACACACACACACACACACACACAGACAATAGATTCAGACAAGGACGATCATGCGTCACAAACTTAATATGTTTCTATTCAAGACTAATAGATATAATACAAGAAAGAGATGGATGGGCTGATTGTGCATTTCTAGACCCAAAAAAAAGCTTTTGACAAAGTACCACATAAGAAGTTGCTTAAGAAATTAGAAACTGAAGGAGGTATCCAGGCCAAACTGCTTAAATGGATGGAAGACTTTTTGCAAGAAAAAAAAAATGATAGTGATAAGAGACAAACACTCTTATTGGGATGAAGTAATAAGTGGTGTTCCACAAGGAACAGTTCTGGCCTCAATAATGTTTGTTATATATATTAATGGCATGGATAAAGGAATTGAAAATTATAAGAGCTTCTTTGCGGATGATGCAAAACTGTTGAAAAATGTGAACACGGAAGAAGATTGTGAGTCGCTACAGAGTGATCTCAATAAAGTATGGGAATGGAGTAGGAAGTGGGAGATGGAATTCAGTACTAAGAAGTGTAGTGTAATGGTATTTGGAAGAAGCAAAAAAGGAAAAGTAGGATCATATAAATTGGGAGAAGGAATAAAAAAAGTAGAAAATGAGAAGGACCTAGGAGTCATTATTATGAATAATATGTCACTTGAAAAACATATAAACAAGATTTTTGGAGAAACTTATAATCTAATAAGAACAATCAAAGTGGCATTTACGTACCTGGATGAAGAAATGGTGAAGAAAATACTAATCACTCTGATAAGATCAAGATTGAAATATGTAGCGACAATGTGGTCACCAAGTACAAAAAATATATATAACAAAACTTAAAAGAATACAAAGAGCAATTACAAAATTGGCACCAACACTCTCAAAACTATCATATGAAGAGAGACTAGCAAAACTTGAGCTACAGACATTAGAGCAAAGAAGAGAGAGAAGAGATTTGATAACTATTCAAAGAATCATGAAAGGCTTAGAAACTATTGATAGAGAGGACCTAATAAAATGGAATGATAGAAATACAAGAGGACATGGAAAGAAAATCAAGAAGGACAGATATAGAAAAGATCTGAAAAAGGACAGCTTTCCCCGCAGAGTAATAGGCATTTGGAACAAGCTAGATGAGAAAGTGGTGTGTGCAAAAAATACATGAATCTAAAAACAGTTTAGATAAAATGAGATATGAAGACGGGACACTACGAGCATAGCTCTCCTTCCCGTAAAATATAACTGGGTAAATACAACTAGGTAAATACACACACACGAGCATAGTTTCCCTTCCCGTAAATTACAACAACGGTAGGTAAGATACAACTAGGAAAATACACACATACACATACACACACGCACACACGCACACACACACACACACACACACGAACACCAAAGAGCAGCTACAAAAATGGCACCTGCACTTGCAAACCTATCATACGAGGAGAGATTGGAGGACGTTCTGAAGAAAATTGAAGATTGTGGGGGGGAAATTGCTCGTGGGGTAGTGGGAAAGTAAGGAAAGAGGAGAAGGGGAGGGATTGCTGGGGAAATGGAAGGAAATGAGGAAGTAGAGGACTTGGCCCAAGCAGACCGCCGAAAAGTAAACAAGCGACCGCAAGCCCAGCTGGGAGACGACGAAATGTAAAGATTAGAAGTATAGATAGGACCAATACAGTAGAAAGTGATGAGAATATTTTCAAGGGATTTAAAGAGGGTGGGGGGGACACAACCCCCCCCCCCCCCCCCCCCCGACTGACAAGACTAGAGGAGAAGGTTGATAAGGTAATCGAGGACTTGGAGCGTAGGTTCGGTCATGTTAACACCATTTTACAGAGGGTTGAAAGATTGGAAGAACTAGAGAAGGCGAACAAAAACTTAACTGATGAAATAGAAGACCTAAAAAGACAGTTAAAAGATGTAAAGGTGGAGAATAAGGAATTGAAAAAGAATAGTAAAGAAAACAGAGAGGCAATAGCTAAAGAAGCTAAGAATTGGAAAGCAACCCAAGAAGGAAATAAGGTTTCATTCACTGACATAGTCAAACAGCAATTGAAAGAACATACTGAAGACTCAGTTATTAAAGTGATGAGACAAAAGGAGAATATAGTAAGAGATTTAGCAGACAAGAAGAAATGTATAATTATATTAGGAATGGAAGAGAAACACAACACAGATAGAACCACAAGAATCAAAGAGGAAAATGAAAAAGTAAGCCAATTACTAGAGTCAGTTCAGGAAGATGAACCAGAAATTATGAAACAAATCGAAGAGAAATTTAGACTCGGAAAGTATAGCACAGACAAGACCAGACCAATTAAGATTAAATTCAAGTCACAAACAACGGCTGAGAATATCTTATCCAAAACAGGGAAACTAGCAACAAGTGAACAATATAAAAAGGTATGGATAAAAAGGGAAATGAATAAGGAGGAAGGAGAGGAAGAAAAGCAGAAAAGACTTGAAGCTAAGGCAAAAAACGAGAACAGAACGGAGTCAGAGAAAGAGAGATTCTATTGGAGAGTAGTGAACATAAAACTAAGGCAGTTCGATATACAAAAGAAAAACATAAGGGAAACAGAGAACACAATGGAAGTGGCAGAAAACTAAGAGTGTCTTACACAAATATAGATGGATTAATAACAGGATTGAATGAGCTGAATGATTATTTGAAGGAAAAAGAACCGGACATAATGGGAATTGTAGAAACAAAATTAAAAGGCCCACTACCACCCAACAGTGTAGGACATGATGCATACAATTATTGGATTAGAAACAGAGAGAAAAAGCAAGGGGGTGGAGTTATGTTCCTGACTAAGAAGGATATAAACGTGAAAGGTGTCATATATGGAAAGAATACAGTAGAGATGATTATGATAGAAGTGGAAGACAGAGATAAGAAGAGCAGAAAATTTGTGATAAATTATGTGCCTCCAAAAACAGCCTCATGGGAGGAGAGTGAACATAAAAGTATGTTAGAGGACACAAAGATAACATTATATAAAATAATGGAAGATGGAGGAAGAATAGTTATGATGGGCGACTTTAATTGCAAAGAAATCTGCTGGGAAGAAATGACAGTAAAGGGTGGAGACGACTCATGGGGAAACGCTCTACTTGAGATGATTATTGACCATACAATGACACAATGGATACAGGAGAACACTAGGTATAGAAATGAAGAAGAACCATCGAGACTAGACTTATTAATCACATCTGAACATAGAATAGTGGACAAGATTGAATATAAAACACCAATAGGTAAAAGTGACCACATATTGATTGAACTGGAACTTAATGAAGAAAAATATATGAAAAGAAATGAACAATATAGAAAAGGAAGAATGATGTATGAAAAAACAAACTTTGATAAAATAAGAGAATTCTTTCAACAAGAAAACTGGGAAGAAATATACAAAGAAGAAACATCAGTGGAAGAGAAATGGAATATTTTGACAAAAATTTACAAAAAAGGAGTGGAAAAGTATGTCCCAAGACAAAAACAAGAAAAAGAATATGTAAAATGCTGGTACAACAAAAGTTGTAGGGAGTTAAAAGACAAAAGAGACAAAGCCTGGACCAGATGGAAAAAAGACAGAAGACCTGAAAAATGGAAAATATATACCGGTTATAGAAATGAATATGTACAAACGTGCAGAGAAGAAAAGAGAAAATATGAAAAAGACGTCATAGAAAAATGTAAAGATCAACCAAAACTATTCTACAGATTTGTAAACAATAAACTGAAAAACAAACAAGACTTGGAGAAATTAAGACAAGGGGGAGTTGAATACACTGAGGAAATGGAAATGGCGGAAATTATGAACAAACATTCTAAATCAGTGTTTACAAGGGAGAACATACAACCTGAAGAGATTGAATGGAAAGAGAAAGTCCCCCCTATAGAAGAAATAGAAGTATCAAAGAATGAAATATTGATACACTTGAGTAATCTTGATGTCAGAAAATCGCATGGACCAGATGAAATAGCAAACTGGATTCTGAAAGAATGCAGGAATGAACTGGCAGACAAAATACATAGCATAATAAGCAGTTCCTTGAAAGAAGGAAAAGTTCCAGAAGATTGGAAAAAAGCAAATATAGTACCTATATATAAAGGAGGAAATAAAGAAGAACCTACCAATTATAGACCAGTCTCTCTAACAAGTACAATAGCAAAAATTTGTGAAAGAATTATCAAAAATAGATGGGTAAAATACATGGAAAAAAACAACGTACTAAATCCAAGGCAATTTGGATTCAGACAAGGACGATCATGCGTCACCAATTTAATATGTTTCTATTCAATGCTAATAGATATAATACAAGAAAGAGATGGATGGGCTGATTGTGCATTTCTAGACCTAAAAAAGCTTTTGACAAAGTACCACATAAGAAGTTGCTTAAGAAACTAGAATCTGAAGGAGGAATACAAGGTAAATTACTAAATTGGATGGAAGACTTTTTGCAAGAAAGAAAAATGAGAGTAGTGATAAGAAACCAACACTCAAAATGGAATGAAGTAATAAGCGGTGTCCCGCAGGGAACAGTTCTGGCCCCAATAATGTTTGCTATATATATATTAATGATATGGATGAAGGAATTGAAAGCTATATGAGCTTCTTTGCAGACGATGCAAAACTACTGAAAAGAGTGAAAACTGAAGAAGATTGTGAATCACTACAGAGAGATCTAAATAAAGTACAGGAATGGAGTAGGAAGTGGGAGATGGAGTTCAATACAAAAAAGTGTAGTATAATGGAATTTGGAAAAAGCAAAAACAGAATAACAGGATCATATAATTTGGGAGAAGAAGGAATAAAAAAAGTAGAAAATGAGAAGGACCTGGGAGTCATTGTTATGAATAATATGTCACCTGAGAAACATATAAATAAGATTTTTGGAGAAACTTATAATTTAATAAGAACAATCAAAGTGGCATTTACATACCTGGATGAAGAAATGGTGAGGAAAATCCTAATCACCCTGATAAGACCAAGATTGGAATATGCAGCAACGATATGGTCACCAAGTACAAAAAAATGTATAAAAAAAATTGAAAGAATACAAAGAGCAATTACAAAACTGGCACCAACACTCTCAAAACTATCATATGAAGAGAGACTACAAAAACTTGAACTACAGACACTAGAGCAAAGAAGAGAGAGAGGAGATTTGATAGCTATTTACAGAATCATGAAAGGCATAGAAATTACTGATAGAGAGAATCTGATAAAATGGGATGACAGAAATACAAGAGGACACGGAAAGAAAATAAAAAAAGACAGCTATAGAAGAGATTTGAAAAAGAACAGCTTTCCTCACAGAGTAATAGACAGTTGGAACAAGTTAGATGAGAAAGTGGTGTGTGCAAAAACAATACATGAATTTAAAAATTGTTTAGATAAAATGAGAAATGAAGACGGGATCCCACGAGCATAGCTCCCCTTCCCGTAAAATACAACTAGGTACAACTAAGTAAATACACACACACACAGACACACACAAGGATAGTAATAGCTGAAGATCACAAGTCCAAGACGTGATCAAAAACCGTGGTGAATCACACACACCTTCACATCTGTCTCATCCTTGCGGCCTCCAACCACGCCCCAGCCCGGTAACTGCCATATGTTTCGCAGTGGCGCACCCCACAGTACGACAGGATGTGTTTATTATTAAAGGCTGTGCTGGCCAGTGGGGGCTGCAGCATCGAGTTACATGTGATGTTGCTGCGTCAGGTTTAGCTGCGTGTTGCCTGGAAGCAGAGTCCGTAGTAGTGAATTTCAGTCCTGCAGTAATGCTGTTGTATTGTGAGCATTTGTGGTTGTAAGTTATAGTGCAAATAGTATAAAAGTTCAATGAAAAGGTCAGTCTAGGCTGTTTCGATTCATTCTTTCCACTCGGAGGCACCTTTTACATATTTTCTTATGGCTAATGAGACACAATATTTAATTCGGTCAAGGGAAGAACATTATGCTGAAAAGGGCACAAGCAAAGGATCTGGCAGGAAACTATCATCAAGAGGAAATACATACAATGAGAATCTGTTCATCCCTAATGTGTCACTGCAGGACCTGCTTACCCTCTAGTGGACGGTACGGCCTTTGTGGCTTCATCTGGCTTGGTAAGGTTGTATGGTGAGAAGCAGTTGTCAAAGAAGTCTGAAACAAGTGATTTTAGCATGACCACACAGATTAGGCCCTAGCACTGCAATGCGACGCTGGTAACGTAACTGCACCTCCAATGTCTGCCAGCGCCACGTGAACAATTACTTGGCACTCACCGGGTTGAAAACGGACCTCCATCGTATGAGACAAGAGCTACTTATTGTTTCACGACGTTGGCTGTACATGTGATATGAACAGTCTTTTTTTCTTAACTCTGCGTGGTACTACTCTGCTTTCTGCCAGACTATTTTTTTTATTCCTGTGGTAAAGAAAGGGTTATAGCCTATTATCTCGCTAACTCATCCCATACTTTTGAACTACAGTTGCCCTTTTTAATGCTACTCCCTTGAACCTGTCCTTTACCACTTCTATGACTCAACTTCTTCTGAATCCTTTGTAATGTATGTGTGTTACGGGGTGGTAGTCGAGGAAGAAATCTACCATCGTGTTTCCAATGAGAGTCGTAAAAGGCCATTAACTGAGACGGAGTGTTTGGGCTAGGGATCCTGTTTCATGACACCTCTATGGACCAGAGCCACACATCATTAGTATATGTTAGATTGAAAAAAAATCTCTACTAACAAAAGAACTATGATGCTTTTGTACCACAGCTGTCCCTCCTTAATGCTGTTCCACTGACCAGTCCTTTTTCACTTCTATGACTCGATGACTTGCCATCGTGTTTCCCATACGTGTCATAAAAGATGACTGTGTGGGGGTGAGGTTAGGGATCCAACAAAAAGTTAAGGTACAAAACAGAATTGGAGGATTACTCCAGCCAGAATCCTAATAGTTGGGTCATTAGATGTACATGGTTGTGTTACAAATAAGAGTAAGATGGAAGACCTTACCGTTTTTAGTGAGAAGGAAGATGGATGTGTCAGCGTTAGATTAAACTAAATTGAAGGGAAGGGACAAGTTTGAGTTTGGGAGTGTGGTGGCGAGTGTTTCGGGAATGACGAAAGGCGAGGAGGGGAAGTGGTGATTGCTAGTAAGTGATGATATATGAAAGTGCGTAGGATTAATGCGGGCGAGGGTGAAATTGGGGTGTGAAATGTAGATTTTGTGAACACATATGCCCCTAGTGAGAAAAGTGATGGGGAAAGGGAGGCTTAATGGATAGATTTTAATGTTTGTACAGAGAATTCTGGGGGGAATGTCAATGTAGTCGTGTTTGACGATGTTAATGCTAGAGATAGAGACGAGCCAACAAAGGGAGTAGAAGGGAGGATTGGGTGCCAGGGAAGGATCATAGGGGAGACATGATTTTGAAAACGTGTTAAAAAGTGAGTTAATCATAGCAAACACATTGTTTAAGAACTAAACCAAACATTAATCATAGCAAACACATCGTTTATTAACTAAACCAAATATTAATATGCGCGAGAAGGAGTAGTAAAAGGAAGGGTGGTTGATGAGCTATCTTTGAATATGATGTGGGCAAAGGTGAAACGGGTTTTTTTCTTAGTGCATGCGGTCCCGGTAATAAAAAGAAAAAAAAAACGAAAAAGAAAGGAAGTTTCATTTTATCTGATTTAAACAAGCGTGTAGAGAGCTTTGGGAGGAATGCAAATGTGCTAATGTTGGGGATTTCGATGCTAGAGTAGGAGATAAACTACTAGACGGAGTAGTAGGGAGATTTGGGGTAACAGGTAAGAATTAGAATAGAGAGATTATGTTGGAAATGTGTTTAGTATACATGGAAAAGGGTGGTGGAGAGAAGGGTAATTGATAGAGCTTTAATGGTTTAGGTAGTGGTGCCCAGAATTCTGGACGTTTATTTTTTTAGGAGAGTGGAGGAGTGTCAATTAGTATTTCATTTTTTTTTTTTTTCTTAGAATAAAAATTGAGAATGGAGGAAGAGCGTAAAATGAAGAAAATAGAGGGAGCTAAAGTAGTTCTGAGAGTATACAGCTTACATGCAGAGGATAAATCTGAGAGAACTTGAAAGGTGGCCAGGGACTAATGACTATGGGGAGGCAGTAGTTGAAAAAAAGGATGTATTTCAAAGATGAAATTTTAAGATTGAAAAAGATATATGACACCTGGGTTGAGCGGGTATCATGCGGAATGTCTGACAAGAGGGTAGGATCAGCTAGTGAGGTTGCAGGGGAATGTGCCGGTATCTGCAGGAATGCTTTTATAGATTAATTTTGAATGTAGTATTTTTAGAGGATTCAGTTTGTTAAGTTTTGTTGGAAAGTTAATCAAGAGGGTTAAGAGATGAACAGAGGAACAGTGTTAGTTTAGGGAAAGTATAGGGTGCATGGATCAAATTTTTGTGTAAGACAGATATTCGAGAAAATTTTGACTAAAGGTAAGCATGTTTTTATCATCATCATCATCATCATCATCATCATCATCATCATCATCATCATCATCATCATCATCATCATCATCATCATCATCATCATCATCATCATCATCATCATCATCATCATCATCATCATCATCATCATCATCATCATCATCATCATCATCATCATCATCATCATCATCATCATCATCATCATCATCATCATCATCATTATCATCATCATTGTCATCATCATTGTCATTGTTATTGTTATTGTTATTGCTATTGTAGGGGTACACTTCGTCTCCTCCTTCAAGGATTGTTTCTTGTGGTGACTACCTTGTGAGTAGGATTGTAATGGTAGTATTGAACATTCCTTGTAATATTGTATATTTACTGTTGTATATTTGTATATTCAATGTATTATTGTGAGAACCAAGTGTTCATATCAAGCGCGTGGCTGTGATTTTCTCGCCAAATCCGAGCTTGGTGGCGTGGCTTGGCATCAAAAGGCAGTATTGGTTCTGCCTCCTAAGTGACAACACGCTTGTATATGTAGTGCTATACAATTATTGATTTATTCATATTCAGTGTTTCATTGGCCACCCTTATACATATGGTGGCAGCGGCGTAAAAATATTTGCTAACATATGCTATTGTTTAATAACCAAACATCACCTCAGACAATGGCTCATATTTTCACACTGTTACATCAGGATCCTTCTGTTAAAGACATATTCTGTTGAATATTACTAACGCCGAGTATGCTGTATTATTCAACAGAATATATATATATATATATATATATATATATATATATATGTATATATATATATATACATATATATATATATATATATATATATACATATATATATATATATATATATGTGTGTGTGTGTGTGTGTGTGTGTGTGTGTGTGTGTGTGTGTGTGTGTGTGTATGTATATGTAAAATTCCACATCTTCGTCCATGTCATTCACTTAAATAGCAAATCTTATTGGAGCCAATGCTGATCCTTGTGGAACTCCACAAATCACCTCCTTCTAAGTAGAACTTTTATCTCTGAGCACTACCCTCATTTTTTTTTTTTTTTTTTTTTTTTTTTTCCCATGCAAAAAGTCCTCCGTCCATTTCAGTAGTTTACCTTCTAACCCTCGTATGGTTTCCAGTTTTCTTATATAGTTTTTTGTGTGGGGCTTTGTCAAAAGCTTTTTGTAGATCTAGGAAAACACAATCAGCCCATCCGTCCCTTTCGTCTGACTAGTAATTGGTTGAATGATCGTAAACAGAGTTATTTTAAATGGCAGAACTTCTAGATGGAAAATTTTTAAGAGTGGAGCTCCTCAGGGTTCCGTTCTTGGGCCACTTCTATTCATAGTTTATATAAATGATATAGACCTCGGACTAAAAGCTATTGCCTCCAAATTTACTGATAATAAAAATTGTGCGGAATGCCAAATGATCACTTAAAGCAATTAGGTATTCAAGAAGATTTAGATAAATTATAGCAATGGTCTGAAAAGTGGCTAATAAAATCTAACACAAGTAAATGCAAAGTTATGTACATAGGTAAAAATAACAGTGAGTGGATAGTGAGAAGGATCTTGGCGTAATTATCAGTAACGATCTCAAATCATCTAAGCGGTGTATTTCAGCCTCTGAAAAAGCAAATAAGATTCTAGGACTGATTGCGCAATCTTTTGAATTCAAAAGTTCATTTCTCACAAACAAGCTATATAAATCGTTAGTTCGTTTACATTTGGAATATGCTGTTTCCATATGGTCACCGAATATCATTAAAGACATTGGCAGATTAGAAAAGTACAACAACGAGCCATAAAACTGATTCTAGATATAAGAAATAAATCATACGAAAATCGACTAAAACATATGAATCTGTTTTCCCTAAAAAGTATAGACTCAGGGGTGACTTGACACAGGTTTTTAAGATTCTAAAAGGAATTGACAACATCAAAAGTGACTAAATTTTCACACGGAATGAGAATCAGACAGGAAATAATGGTCTCAAACTGTTAGAAAATATATTTAATTTGGAAGTAGGTAGAAACAACTTCGCCAACCGTGTAGTTAATGAATGGAACAAACTTTCTACAGAGGCAGTGTAATATAGCTCAGTTCGAAGCTTTAAGATTCGTTTATATAAACACCTAAGCCAGATGCTGTAATGTCTGCCATTTGTTTTATATTATTTGTTTACTTGTTTGTTGTTTATTATTATTTGTTTGATTTTCATTTATCATTAGTTATCTGTCAATTCATTATTATCTACTATTTACCTGTTTGTTTATCATTTAACTATACCTATGCATTTATTTTATTGATTATTATCTATATCATTATCATTCTTATTTATTTTTCTTTTATCTATTTATCATTGTTATTTTTTTCCGCATCCGACCTAGTTATGGACCAAAATGTCTCCAGTCGGCATGCTCCTCCTTTGTAATCCTTTGTAATCCTTTGAGTGAAAACAGATAAAATTTGTGGTACGTGACATTCCCAGTCTAAATCCGAATTTTCTAGGATTTTGTATAGTGTTATCCTCCAGATGTTTTATCCATCTACTTTTATAGCTTTTTCACAAATTTTGCCTACCTTGCTTGAAGGGAAACCTGTCTATAAATTTTTGGTCTTCCTTATTTCCTCCTTTACAAATTGGTACGATATCAGCATTTTTCCAGTCTTCTAGTATTTTTCCTTTCTCAGTGAGCAACTTGATATGTTATATATCTTGTCTATTAGTTCTTTACATTCCCTAAGACGAAAGATCCTAGGGATAAACACCACAAAGGAAAATCTAAACAAATAAGATATAACAGCATATTATAGAATGGAATGAGATAAAACGTGTTCTGTGCCATGTTCAAGAAACGTGTGTATGGACCATTCTTGTTTCAAGGAACAACAGCCAATGGTGAAGCATTCCTTGCTATGCTGGAAAACTGGTTGATGGATCAATTGCATGACGAAGAGTCTGCAGACTTTGTTTTCCAACAGGGGTCTTAGAGTTAGTATTTGAACACCACTCTCACAGGTGGATCGGACGTTTCGGACGAACTGATTGCGTCTTCCTGCAATGGCACCCTAGGTCTCCAGATCTCACTCCATGCGATTTCTTCCTCTAGGGGTATTTGAAAGGTTTGGTGTACATACCTCCCCATCCCAGGGACGTGGATGACCTGAAAACTCGCATAACAGAAGCCTTGGCAACCATCGACAATGCTATGTTATGTCGCGTTTGGCAAGAAATGGATGTGTGTGTGTGTGTGTGTGTGTGTGTGTGTGTGTGTGTGTGTGTGTGTGTGTGTGTGTGTGTGTGTGTGTGTGTGTGTGTGTGTGTGTGTGTGTGTGTGTGTGTGTGTGTGTGTGTGTGTGTGTATTCACCTTGGTCTTTGGATCACATGTTGGACTCGTGATCGACAGCTATTTCCCTCCAGGAAGAGAGCTCTGAGCTCGTAAGTCCGATCTATGGGTAATGCTATGACCTTACACACACACACACACACACATCCAACTCCCCGCCCACAAGAGTCGGAGTAACGACCCGAAGCGCAGCGATACCGAAATAATTTCGGCCCTGGGCAGGATTCGAACCAGGTACTGCTGCACCTCCATACTGGCAGTCCAGTACTCTATCAACCGCGCCACCGAGTCGTGTGTGTGTGTGTGTGTGTGTGTGTGTGTGTGTGTGTGTGTGTGTGTGTGTGTGTGTGTGTGTGTGTGTGTGAGAGAGAGAGTGTGTGTGTGTGTGTGTGTGTGTGTGTGTGTGTGTGTGTGTGTGTGTGTGTGTGTGTGTGTGTGTGTGTGTGTGTGTGTGTGTGTGTGTGTGTGTGCGTGTGTGTGTGTGTGTGTGTGTGTGTGTGTGTGTGTGTGTGTGTGTGTGTGTGTGTGTGTGTGTGTGTGTGTGTGTGTGTGTGTGTGTAATATAAGCAGAAATGTAGTAAAACATTTGTAGATAACACACAAGTAACCCACAGTCGGAGAAAATATACTTCGAATGAAAGAAGATTCTATATTTCGGCTACGAACTGTAGCCTTCTTCAGGAAAGTACATAAGAAAGTGGACAATTGGGACTTATAAGCTACAGATACAAAGAAAATAGAGGGAACGTGGACTGATGGAATTACTCAGACGCGGGGTAAGATGGAGTGGCGGGGGAGGGTGAGAGGGAGGTTGGGGGGGGGGGGTTGCAAGCTTCGGACAAGTCTAATAACCGCCGCTCGGGAAGTAATGTCAGGAATCCACTGCTATTTAGAAGTATTGATGTTGGGGCATTCCTCAATTAGCGCTGATTCAAGTCCTCAATTTCTTGGTCCAGAAATTGAGGACTGCAGATCCTGAAAGCTCTCAAGAAAATACCAGAGGCAACGTTTTTCTTAACATTATCAGGGTGATAATGTGGGTGGGTTTTTGGTACACTGGAAACTGTAAATTGTCATCAATCCTTCTAATCAAAATGTCCAAGAAAGGGATTTGGTGACCTTCCTCCCATTTAGTTTTGTATTTGAGGTTCGGGGTCAATTGGTTCAATTTATGATGGAACACATCAAATTGGCCCCACCTGTCATCCCACTCCGAAAAGCTTTTGTCTATATACCTGAGCCACATCATTTCGGGCGGTCCGATGGTGGGTAGAAGGGTACACTCAAAATATTCCATGTATAGAATGGCCAAAACAGGAGATAAATTAGAACCTATACTGCAACCAAATTTTTGACGAAAGGAAAAAACATTTGAAGAAACACAAAGGTGAACTAGAGCAAGAATTTTGTTGACTGGGAGGGAGAAATTATCTTGAAACTGTTGCAGTTTGGATTCCAAAAAAGTGAGAACATCTTCAACATCAAGATTGAGGAGCCTTAAACCTCGTACCCTCACGTTTTTAGTTTTTGAAATGAAATCACATGAGTTGGAGATATGGGAGTTTCAGAATTTCCCAACATATGGGGATAATAAGTCCGCCAGCCATTTCGCAAGTTTGCTGGTGCAGGAGCAGCGGTTGGAAATAATGGGCCCAAGGTTTATGAACTTTTGGGAGACCATAAAAATAAGGGCGCTTTGAGTTGGTAACTTTCAAATTATTAATACATTTATCAACTGAGATATTGCGAACCTGCCTATTGAACTCACCAGCTGCGTTCTTAAGGGGATTTTTGTTAAGTTTCTCATATGTCTAATTGTCCATTTTCTTAAATAACTTTCCTGACCAGTTGGTAGCCGAAATATAGAATCTTCTTTCATTTGGAGTTTATTTTCTCCGACTGTGGGTTTCTTGTGTGATATATATATATATATATATTTATATATATATATATATATATATATATATATAAATATATATATATATATGCATATATATATATATATATATTTGTATATATATATTTATGTATATAAATATATATATGTTCACTATAAACCCACTATCGGAGAAATAATAACGGAAATAAAGGGAAGCTGTATATTTCGACTACTATCTGTAGTCCTCTTCAGCAGAATGCTTACAGAAAGTTAAGGTACAAGTATATATGGGGTAGTGAGGGGGTACATAAAAGGGGATGGGGAAAGTGGGGGGACTCAGGTTACATGCCCATGATATGGTTGGGTCAAGGAAGGACAGTTGGTGCTATTTTATCCGACCGCTCTTGACATTAATTTGTTTACCGCTAACTTCGTAATACAATCTGGGGGCCACTGTTCTTTTGAGGTATTAAAGTTAGGATAATGTTTTATCAGGGAAGATTCTACAATTTTCCTTCGATAGCTACAGTGTGATTTAAGAATAATTGATGCATTATCCCAATCTAATCTATGGTCTTTTTGGCTGGCATGAAGGAACACAGCGGAGTTAACTTGTCCATATTCTATGGAGTTTTTATGTTCCTTTAATCTCGTGGACAAATCCCTGCCAGTTTGGCCCCAGTAGACATCATCACAGTCTTTACAAGGTAATTTATATACCCCGGAGTTTTGGTCCACATCATCCCTCCGGTGTACATTTACTTACTTACTTACTTCTTACTTCAGCTCCCAGTAGTAGGCGTTATGCCTGTCAGTGGTCCCAGCATGTTCCTCCATCTGGCTCTATCATGGAAGGCCCCTTCCTCCCTCAGAGTTTCGATGTTGGGCAAGTCATGTCTGCTGAGGGCTTCTTCAACATTTTCTTTCCATCTCTTTCTCGGTCTTCCTCTTGGCCTTCTTCCATCCGGCATCCACTCCCAGCATTCCCTTGCAATTCTTTCTCCATCCATTCTTTCTAAATGCCCTAACCATCTTAACTGGGCAGCATCTATTTTGCTTAGCATGGAACAGACGCTAATGCTTTTCCTTATGTCTTCATTTTTTAATTTGTCTCTCCTCGTCTTTCCAACTATGGCTCTTAATGGTCTCATTCCCGCTGCCTGAATCCTGCTTATGTCTACTTTTGCCATTACCCAACTTTCTGAGCCGTATGTTAGGGTAGGAGACAAGACAGTATTGAAAATAATCCTTTTCACTTCTAAAGGTACATGTTTTTCTTTTATTATTGGCCAGAGAGCTCTAACATTTGCACTAAATTTGTTTAATCTTTCTGAAATATCTCTCTTATTTCCACCCTCCTTAGTGACTACACTTCCAAGATATTTGAAGATGTTTGTATTTTTTACCATCTTATTTCCTATGGTGATGCTAAACTCGTGCTCCTCTCTTCTGCTAACGGTCAGTATCTCTGTCTTTTCTATATTCATTTTCATGCCTTTCCTTATAAAGCACTCATTCCACCTTTCTATGTCTTCTTCGATCTCTTCCCTATCTGTGCTCCATTCAGCTATATCATCTGCATAAGACATTATTCTGTTCTTATAGTTTTCTTCTTTACCTTCTTTAAAATCCTCTATTACAGTTTCCATATATGCTATAAAAAGCAGAGGGGATAACACACTTCCTTGTTTAACCCCTGTTTCTACAGGGAACCACTTTTCTGCCCCCTTTGATGTTCTAACACTGCATACACAGGGGTAATGCAAACTTTTCATAGCTTTCTTTAGATGTCCCTTGATACCATACCTCTCCTCTATACATCTCTATACCTTTTCGCGAGGTATTGAATCAAAAGCTTTCTGTAAATCAATGAAAGCAATGTATAGGCTTTGGTTATATTCCCATGCCTTCTCTATTACCATCCTTAGTCCAAAAGTTAAGTCCGTTACTGATCTATTACTTCTATAACCATGCTGCTCTTCTCCTAATGAAGGTTCTACTAGGTCTCTTACTCTTCTCTCAATTATTCTCTCGTATAGCTTTGTGATGTGGGGTATTAGGGAAATCCCTCTATAGTTGTTACAATTTCCAGCATCACCCTTACCTTTGAAAATTGGGACTATTAGGGTTTTACCCCACTCCTCTGGTATTCTTCCTTCTCTATAGATCTTATTTATGAGCTTCAATATATTTTGCTGTACTGCATTTCCTCCTTCCTATATTAGCTCTATTGATATTTCATCTACTCCTGGTGTTTTGGAATTCTTCATTTCTCTCCATGCCCATTCAATTTCTTTTTGTGTGATTTCATCATGTTCTTCTCCATCTAAATCTTCCTCCGCCTCTTGCCATTGTTCCTCATTTCCTGCATTTAGGAGCTCCTGGAAGTATTCTGTCCATCTGTTGTCTATCTAAACCTGATCTGTAAGAACATTCCCCTCTAGGTCTTTAATGTTATATTGTTTTGCCTTGCTTTTTCTATATGACTTTGCTATACCATATAGTAACTTTTTTCCTTTCTGCAAATCCTCTGTCAATCTCTCTCCCAGTTTTTTCCATGTCTCTGTCTTTGCTCGATATTTTGCAAGATTTGTTTCTTTCCTTGCCAGTACATATTCTGCTCGGCTTTCCGGTGTTCGTCTTCTTAGCCACTTTCTTAACTTTAAAGTTTTGTTTTTTACTGCCTGTTTGACCTCCTCATTCCACTAAGGTGTGTGTCTTCTCCTATTTCCTCCGATCCATTCTACCCCTAAAGTTTCTTCTGCTACTTCACTGATTGCTTCTTTCAAAATGTCCCATCTTTCTTTTTCCTCATCATTTTGCTTCTCCAATTTTTGTGTAAGTTTAGTTTTATAAGCATTCTTTTTATCTTCCTCTTACAAACTTTTTGTTTTAAATATTTTTCTTTTTCTACATTGCCGTGGTTTTACCTTACCAATCCTAAGATCAGCCACCAGTAACCTGTGATCTGAATCTAAACTCACTCCTGGTATTACCTTTATATTGGTGAAAATTCTTCTGTCTGAACATATTATGTAATCGATAATTGATTTTTGATCAAACTGTCCTGTATTTTGATTCCGTCTATATCTACTGAGTTTATGTTCCACTTTATGTTGATAAAAGCCATTCATTATTTTCAAACCGTTCCTCATGCAGTAATCTATCAGTTTTTCTCCTTCTGAGTTTCTCGTCCCTTCGCCAAATGTCCCTATTATACTTTCTATTCCTTCTCTTTCCTTTCCTACTCTAGCATTAAAATCACCCATCAAAAGTCCTATATCGCCATCTAGAATCTCATATTCTTCCTCTAAAAGATCCAGGAATTTTACTTTTTCTTCTTCAGGACATCCCTGTTGTGGTGCATACACTTGATATATATTGTACTTTCTTCCTTTTATTCGTATTGTACACTTCATTAGTCTTTCATTGATCAATTTCACCTCTTGAATATACTGCGTCAGTCTTGGTCCCACTATCATAGCTACCCCGTGCCTTCTCCCTCTCTCTTCTGATCCACAGTACATTAAGGTATATCCCCTTCCGAGGTCTCTTCCTTCATCTTTTCCCCAATGTCTTGTCTCTGCCATTCCTATAAAGTCTATCTTTCTTTCATTCACCATCTCCAAGATTTCTTCCTCTTTGTCTCTATATGTTGCGATGTTAATAGTTGCAAGTCTTACTTTGTGGAGTGTCTTGTGCGAATTTCCTTTACGTTTCCGATTTCGTTTACCAAAGCGCCGTCTGGATTCCGAGGCTGGTCGTGGAGTTTCACGAGCAGAAGACTTTTTACACTACCGGCTAGCTAGGCCTGTCGTAACCCTCCTCCTTTCTCACCCGGGCTTGGGACCGGCAATGGCGGAGTGTACATTTACTACCTTTCTAAAAATGCTGTTTGGATAATTGTAAATAGATTTAATTTGGTTATTAGGTAGAAGTTTGGAGACCGAGTTGATAGATTCATTAAATGGTACAATGTTATTGTTACCCCATTTAAACTTCACACCACATATTCCTCTTGCTGAATCACAACACTGTTTTAGGCCACTACACTCCATAAACACTCTTCTAATAAACCTTACGCAAAGAATATTAGATGGCATCAAATCAGATAAACACAATCACAGAACACTTCTTATAACATTAGACATTAGTAAAGCTTTTGATGCTTTCCCCCTCCACAAACAAAATATATAACAAAGACATGCAAAATAACACCAAAAGATGGCTGGCCACTTATCTGGCAGGCAGAAATGCTTATGTCATATAATGGCCAATCATCGCACATCAGAAATATTATGAATGGAGTACCTCAGGGCTCTGTTCTATCCCCCACACTCTAATCTATACATGCATGATATACCCACACCAGGCACCTCACAGAGAAAGCCGCAGAAATAATACAGCCAAAACTATACTGGCACAGTATATTCAACAGGTGAAATTGGTTTATTTTTTTTACTTATTTATTCATTTATCTGTTTATCTATCTATTTATTTGTATATTTGTTCTTTCATTTGAAAGACTAATGAAGTGAACAATACGGGTATAAGGAAAAAGTACCACGTATATCAGATTTACGCGCCTCTACGGGGATGTCCTGGAAAAAGAATCTTAAATATTTTGGAGGAAGAACGAGATCCCAGATGATGATATAGGACTATTAATTGGATATTCTAATGCAAGAGTTGGAAAGGAAAGAGATGGAATAGAGTATATTATTGAGACTCTTGGAGAAGAGGTAAGAAACTCAGAAAGAGAAAAACTGATAGACAGTTGCATGAGAAATGGTTTGAAAATAATGAATGGATTTTATAAACTTAAATAACATAATTCCATTATATATAGATGGTATCAATAGACTGGACAGTTCGATCAATCATCAATCATCGATTATTATATGATATGTTCGAACAGAAGAATTCGTGCTAATGTAAAGGTAATACTAGCAATGAGTTTAGATTCGGACCACAGGCTACTAGCGGCTGATCTTAAAGGTCAGATATCAACAGATATACCATTCGCTAAAAATCATCGTATTGCTCGAAAAAGTACTTTTTAAAAGCATACAAATAAAGTTTTTACCTATTACAGAAGAAT
>NC_134784.1:56910751-56913251 GCF_046742065.1 Oratosquilla oratoria | reverse complement strand
CCTTCTGTAAGAGGCCGGTAGATATAGGTAGACATTTAAGTAGATCGAGGGGTAGGTGAAACGATATGTAAATTTCATATTCATTTTATATTCGGTTGTTATGAAACAATGGCCGACTGCAAGTTGCTGAGTTGCATATTCTAGCTTACCGTCTTGTATTTGTAAACACTGGTTGGAGTGGCGATCAAAGGTACTGATGTGACTAAATGTAAACACAGAACTTGTTCTGCTTGCGACAAATTGCTTTTGTAAACAATATTGCTTGAGACAGTACAACAGTCTTTCTGATTGGAGAAAAGGGTGGAGGAGAAAAATTATTGGTGCATGGAGGTAAAGTCACGCCCTAAAAGGGTGGTACTTATTTGTAACGTTCAAAGTTATTGGGTAAGTTAAATTGTGACGTCGGAGCAGACTTGGCTTGGTGGGTGTACGAGGATCCCATGAGGGGATTCCACGGGTATACGTATTACCATACGTTGTACCAGAATTCGTGAAGAAAAGGAAGAAAGGCTAAGTTAATTATCTAATTCCCCTCCATTATTGAATAACGGAACTTAACTAAAAACTCACATTACGAGAGTGGCATGGGGCCTTGAGACGAGTGACTTACAGTACTACAATTATAGAAAGAAAGTGAAGAAAGTTATAAGTGAATTACAATTTCACTGAAGGAAACTGAAGTGTTGGTAGCAGCGAAGCTAACACCTTCTTTCGTACACCTTCCCAAATTCTGTCACTAACTTCTTCAATCCCTCTTCTGATCCTGCTACAAGTGCAGTGTCATCAGCAAACAACAGCTGGTTTATTTCCCACTTTTCTCCATTTTCTTTCACCATCTCCAAAACCCGACCCATTACCCTTGCACTTACCTCTCACACCACCCCATACATGTACAAATTAAACAGCCAGGACAACATAACACAGCCCTGACAAAGTCCCATCTTCACCTCAAACCACTCACTCTCTCCATTTCTGATTCTAACACAAGCTCTACTACTCTCGTAAAAACTCTTGACTGCTCTTAAAAGCTTTCCTCCTATCCCATATATATGCAATACCTCCCACACTGCTTTCCTGTCTACCTTGCCATAAGTCTTTTCCAAATCCTTAAGAGCCTTTTCCTATAGTTTCTCACATATCTGTCTTACCACAAAAATCTGAGCTACGTAACCCCTACCTGTCCTCACTGTTCCTCACCAACTACTTCCTCTGTTCCTCTCCTAATACGCTCAATCCCATAAGCCTTCCCAACTACACTTAACAAGCTGATCCCTCCTAAACTACTACATTCACACTTGTCCCCTTTTCCCTTGTAAAGTGAAACTATACAGACATTCCTCCAGTCCTCCAGCACTGTACCCTCTTTTGAACAAACATTAAATAACCTCACCAGTCAGTCCACCATCATTGTACCTCCTTTTTTCAGACATTCTGGATGGCATCCATTCTACCTAGGTGCCTTACCTGATTTCATCATCTCAACAACTGCCTTCACTTCATCTTTCCTTATTTCTCCTCCATTTTCCTTACTCAGAGATTTCCTCTATCACAAACAAAATGATGTGTGGCTCTGGTTCGTATGGGCACCCCATATAAACCCTAAAGTATCAGCTGTAAGCTACTTTGCTACAATAACATGCAGGCAATACCCCCGACGGGGTATACAGACACACAATGTATATATATATATATATATATATATATATATATATGTATATAAACATATATATATATATACATATACATATATATATATATACACATATACATATATGTATATATATATATATATATATATATATATATATATTTTGGAAGTAGGCCATTAGTAATGCATGCGTTGTTAAAGTCAACAGCTGAGATAGTATTATTCTGTTTATAGAATTTCATTTCTATGTTACGCACCAATGTGCGGTCGTCTGGATGCAGATTTCTGATTAGAGTACTGAAGTCCATGGTGTTTTCCTCTAGACGTCTTTCGGCCCTAACTGGTCATCTTCAAGAGGTGATGTCTGATTAAAATTTTGACAAAGAATGACGCGGTTTGGTCGTATGATGGTATATATCGGCGGAGAGCGGAATGCCGAAACGTCCGCCCGCCAATCAGCGCGCGGGATGCATCCTCTGTCTTCTGGCTGGTAACGACGTTTCAGGCTGCTGCTGGATATTAATAGCAGGTTTTTGGTTGAAAATTAGCACCGCTCCTGTCATCTTTAGTCTTCTGGTGTTGTTATTTCTTTCATTGATGGTGGTGGTGCCTTCCATGTGGTGCCTCTTAAGTGTTAGTCCATGCTCGTACAGTTAGTGTCTTCTTATGGCACCGTCCTGCAGATGTGCTGAAATCCTCTTAGACAGTGTTGTAGTGGTGACGCCAATGTACCGAGAATTTAGGCGACTGCAGTCACCACTGGAACATGTGTGTTGGTACACGACGTTCACCTCTTGCATTTCATTTGTCTTAGGGAGGCAGCTATTCTTTACAACTAACTTGGATGTCCTT
>NC_134784.1:56840751-56905751 GCF_046742065.1 Oratosquilla oratoria | reverse complement strand
CGCCATTTCCATTTCCTCAGTGTATTCAACTCCCCCTTGTCTTAATTTCTCCAAGTCCTGTTTGTTTTTCAGTTTATTGTTTACAAATCTGTAGAATAGTTTTGGTTGATCTTTACATTTTTCTATGACGTCTTTTTCATATTTTCTCTTTTCCTCTCTGCATGTTTGTACATATTCATTTCTATAACTGGTATATATTTTCCATTTTTCAGGTTTTCTGTCTTTTTTTCCATCTGGTCCAGGCTTTGTCTCTTTTATCTTTTAACTCTCTACAACTTTTGTTGTACCAGCATTTTACATATTCTTTTTCTTGTTTTTGTCTTGGGACATACTTTTCCACTCCTTTTTTGTAAATTTTTGTCAAAATATTCCATTTCTTTTCCACTGATGTTTCTTCTTTGTATATTTCTTCCCAGTTTTCTTGTTGAAAGAATTCTCTTATTTTATCAAAGTTTGTTTTTTCATACATCATTCTTCCTTTTCTATATTGTTCATTTCTTTTGATATATTTTTCTTCATTAAGTTCCAGTTCAATCAATATGTGGTCACTTTTACCTATTGGTGTTTTATATTCAATCTTGTCCACTATTCTAGGTTCAGATGTAATTAATAAGTCTAGTCTCGATGGTTCTTCTTCATTTCTATACCTAGTGTTCTCCTGTATCCATTGTGTCATTGTGTGGTCAATAATCATCTCAAGTAGAGCGTTTCCCCATGAGTCATCTCCACCCTTTACTGTCATTTCTTCCCAGCAGATTTCTTTGCAATTAAAGTCGCCCATCATAACTATTCTTCCTCCATCTTCCATTATTTTATTTAATGTTATCTTTGTGTCCTCTAACATACTTTTATGTTCACTCTCCTCCCATGAGGCTGTTTTTGGAGGCACATAATTTATCACAAATTTTCTGCTCTTCTTATCTCTGTCTTCCACTTCTATCATAATCATCTCTACTGTATTCTTTCCATATATGACACCTTTCACGTTTATATCCTTCTTAGTCAGGAACATAACTCCACCCCCTTGCTTTTTCTCTCTGTTTCTAATCCAATAATTATATGCATCATGTCCTACACTGTTGGGAGGTAGTGGGCCTTTTAATTTTGTTTCTACAATTCCCATTATGTCTGGTTCTTTTTCTTTCAAATAATCATTCAGCTCATTCAATCCTGTTATTAATCCATCTATATTTGTGTAAGACACTCTTAGTTTTCTGCCACTTCCATTGTGTTCTCTGCTGTCGAACTTCCTTAGTTTCATGTTCACTACTCTCCAATAGAATCTCTCTTTCTCTGACTCCGTTCTGTTCTCGTTTTTTGCCTTAGCTTCCAGTCTTTTCTGCTTTTCTTCCTCTCTTTCCTCTTTATTCATTTCCCTTTTTATCCATATCTTTTTGTATTGTTCACTTGTTGCTAGTTTCCCTGTTTTGGATAAGATATTCTCTGCCGTTGTTTGTGACTTGAATTTAATCTTAATTGGTCTGGTCTTGTCTGTGCTATACTTTCCGAGTCTAAATTTCTCTTCGATTTGTTTCATAATTCCTGGTTCATCTTCCTGAACTGATTCTAGTAATTGGCTTACTTTTTCATTTTCCTCTTTGATTCTTGTGGTTCTATCTGGGTTATGTTTCTCTTCCATTCCTAATATAATTATACATTTCTTTTTGTCTGCTAAGTCTCTTACTATATTCTCCTTCTGTCTCATCACTTTAATAACTGAGTTTTCAGTTTGTTCATTCATTTGCTGTCTGATTATGTCAGTGAATGCAACCTTGCTATTTTCTTGAATTTTTTTCCAACCCTCCTTGTTCTCCATATTATTCTCCTTTAAGACTTTATTCTCATCTTTTACTTCTTTTAACTGTTGTTTTAATTCTTCAATTTCCTTAGTTAAGTTTTTGTTCGCCCTCTCTAGTTCTTCCAATTTTTCAATTCTTCGTATTATACTGTCAACATTACCGAACCTACGCTCCAAGTCCTCGTTCATCTTATCGACCTTCTCTTCTAGTCTTGTCAGTCGGGGGGGGGTTGTGTCCCCCCCACCCTCTTTAAATCCCTTGAAAATATTCTCATCACTTTCTACTGTATTGCTCCTATCTATACCTCTAATCTTCACATTCCTATTAGACATGTCGTCATCATCCAGCTCGTCTTGCGGTCGTTTGTCCACCTTTCGGCGGCCCGTCAGGGCCAATTCCTCCACCTCCTCATTACCTTCCATTTCCCCAGTAATCCCTCCCCCTCTCCTCTTTCCTTACTTTCCCACTACCCCACGAGCAATTTCCCCCCACCCTGCAAATACAAAAAGGCACTTCTCTTTGCGTTGGGATCCACAATCTGCACTTTTCTTCAGAACGTTCTTCAAGCCGTCCGTTCGTTGAAAGTGTGTGTGTGTGTGTGTGTGTGTTTACCTAGCCGTATTTTACGGGAAGGGGAGCTATGCTCGTGGTGTCCCGTCTTCATATTTCGTTTTATCCAGACTGATTTTAGATTCGTGTGTCGTTTTTGCACACACCACATTTTCATCTAACTTGTTCCAAACGTCTATTACCATGTGGAGAAAGCTGTTATTTTTCAGGTCTCTTCTATAACTGTCTTTCTTTCCGTGTCCTCTTGTATTGTAACGGGATGGGTGTAACGGTATCGTTACATGATCTCCATCGAGCGTTACTTGTAGACACAAGCTGTAACGGGGTCGTTACATCATCTGAGAAAGGGGTTACTTCCACACACAATTTGAGTTTTGTTCTTTATTCTTTACACTTTAAGATACTTAGTCACACTCTGTTACACAGTCTTAACACTAGGGCACGTTACTAGAACCGACTCTCGTCCGCGTCTTGTCAGAGAGTTTTGTTCCCCGGAAGTGCTGAATGGACAAGTTCTTGAGTTGCCCTTAATCGTGATCTTAACATTTATCTTTAGTTATTTTGTTGTCCCACATGGGTGGGGCAACTGCATTAATTACGTATTGATGTCTACTACCATACATGTTAATTATATATCCAGGGGAGGATCGTCAGTATACGTAATATCGTATGTCAGTACTGGGTGGCTACTAGATTGATCGCGTGTGTTCGTCTGTGTGTGTGTGTCGTTTGGTGGTTGACAGTGCTGTTCACACGAGCACGAATGTTGACTCGGCAAGTTTGATGAGGAGTGTTTAGGTCAGCGTTTGATGCTTTGACTGTCTGCGGACAGTGAGTGAGGAAGTGGGTTATATGACTGGGCGATACTACTCATGTATATGAGGCGTATACATATCGCTCTCCCCCTGGGGTTAGGTGACTCCCGGCACCTAGGTTACATGGTTTACAAAAGTATTCATATGGGTAGTACATCGAGAAAAGGTTCAGAGACACAAAATCCTGGGTGATTATATGTGGAGATGGGGGGTTGTTGCTGAAGTGAATCTGAGGTCCCAAGGGGGGTCATGAACTGTAAATAAGGGTAGCGATGTTGTGTCTCAGAAGAGTAACGTTGTGTCTCACCAGATTACATGTTATATTAAATATCATATGAAAGGTTTCACTATATATTTGATAACACTGTTGAAATCACTTTCTAAATGTTATGGCGTTCATGTGTTTAACACTATCAGTGTAGGGAGTGTCATTTTCTAAACACTGTTCTATGATCAGTTTGGTGTGTCACATCGCACTTGTTTTTATTTCATAGTATGTATATAGTTTCTCGTAAGAATTATTATGTTATTTAAGATATTGGGTGAGACACAAGAATAAACTTAATCTAGGTTTACAGTAAATCGGGAATGGGGGTTGAAAGGTTTTGGAAGTTTTTACTTCGTGCAACAGAATTTGGTCAATATTACCAGTATAAAGAGAATTATTAAGAGTGAAAGGGCTGTGGAGGTATATGGCAGTACCTTGTAGTGTAGATCAAGTGAGTCCATGTCAAGAGTAGTCGATTTATTCAGTAGGTGTACCATGTCTATTTTACTTGGAAGGATGGTAGCGGGGACCTTAGGTATGGGTGGGTAGGGGTAGATTTCCGAAGGGGAGAATGTCTTGATCGGGTCCATAGGTATGTTGCTAAGAATATATATATATATATATATATATATATATATATATATATATATATATATATATATATTTTTAAGATAGTTGATGTTTAAGGTGGGTAATTAATGGTGGATTTCATTTTGGAGGATGAAGGTTATGTCTCAGTGAATGAGGATATGTTTATCTGGCTCTCGCTAAGGTTATATTGGTCGGAAGGAAGTGGAGAAGTTTCATTAGATATGCGGAAGGGAGTTCTTATTGGAAATGGGCCATTTTAACCTCCACTGATAGATACATGACGTCCTGCATCTTCAGGGGCGAGAGCTAGAGTGCATATTTAGTTGCGTCGACGCAGAGTCATGGGATGAGACTTGCGTTTGGGTGAGTTATGTGTGGTCGTGGTAGGTGGGTTGTTGATGGGAAGTGGGATTGGGTCGAGGTTGAGTTTGACCTTTCTCAGCTTCTCTCCATGTATGGTCACGGTTGTGTGATCGGACGGATCTGTTAGTAGAAAAACATTGTTAGGGAGTGAGCTTGTGACTGTGAAGGGGCCTAAGAACTTGGGTCTGAGTTTGTTAGTCCTGGTTGAGTCTTTGACCATGACAGTGTCACCAAGCGTTATGTCAAGTGGGATTGAGCGTTTGTGTTGTTTTGTCTTTGTCTTTTCCTGGGCTTCTTTCAAGTTTTCTCTAACTTGTTTGTAAATGGTTTGCATACCTCTTTTGATGCAGTGTGTGAGGTTATCTAGGTTGTATAAGGGTGGGGGTGGTTGGTTGAATATTTGGTAGGGTAGGCGCATTGGTTGATCTCATGTGGGGACATCTTTGTTGCGGAATTGACTGTGCTATTGATACTGGCTTGTACCTGTGGTAGCCAATCTTCCCAACTGTCCATGAGGTCGTTGACCAAGGGTCTGAGAACCTCTAGGACCTTGCGATTTGTTCACTCAGTCAGACCATTTCCCTGTGGGTGATATGCAGTGGCAAATGTTTGGTCAATGTTTTAGAGGTGTGCTATTTCGCGCATCACCTCGTTTTTAAATTCTGATCCATTGTCAGATAACATTGTGTGTGGTATGTTGTATCTACAAAAGATATTGTTAACTAGGGCTTTGGCTACAGTCTCTGCTGTTTTGTCTTGGAGTGGTATTAAGATTGTGTATTTAGAGAAATATTCTACTGCTGTGAGTACATAGTTGGAACCTTGATGGCTCGTTGGCATTTTCAGTAGGTCAATGCCAAGTGTTTCCCATGGCTCAGCAGGGAGTGGGATGTCTTTAATGTTGATTGGTTTCGGGTCAGGGCCTCTGAATTGGTTACAAGTTATACACGAATCTATGTGTGTGGTTATATCTCTTTTCATGTTAGGCCAGTAATATGTGTGCCTAGCAGTGTTTAGTGTCTTATCTCTGCCTGAGTGGCCTCCCATTGCACTGTCGTGCAATATGTGTAGGACCTTGGGGACTTGGGCTCTGGGGATAACAGTAACCTCTCTGGTATTAGTGGTTCTCCTTATGACTCCGTCGACCAGTTTGAGCTCCTCTATAGGGACAGGTGGTCGGGACTGTAAGGGGATTTGTGAAAGGAGATGTTGTTTTATTGGAGACCATATAGGGTCTCTTTCAGTTTCCTCTGTGAGTTTTTGCATAGGTATGCATGTGGTTTGGGTTATGGGGGTGATGTAGGTTTGTCTGCTCAGGCAATCTGCCACTACGTTAGCTTTCCCAGCTAAGTATACGATCTTGGGCTCGTAATCAAGGAGAGTTGCTTTCCATCTAGCAACTCTCCCATATAAGTCTTTGGAGTTAAAAAGATAGACTAGGGGTTGGTGGTCTGTTAGTATGGTAATCTTGTAGCCTAAAATTAGGTATTTAAAGTGTTTTAGTGCCCATATGATTGCAAGTCCTTCTTTGTGTGTAGTTGAGTAGTTACTTTCAGCTTTATTGGGGACTCTACTTGCGTAGGCTATGGGGTGCTCTTTGCCATTGTCATCTTTCTGTTGTAGGACTGCGCCTATTCCTTTAGAGGAGGCGTCTCTGTAAAGAAAGAATTCTTTCTTCATGTCAGGGAAGGCTAGTACAGGGGCTGTGGTCAGAGAGTGTTTCAGTGTGTCGAAACTTTGTTGTTCTGTTTCTGACCATTGAAATGGTTCGCCTTTCCTTGTGAATTTGGTTAGGGGGGAAGCTATGCGTGCAAAATTGTAAATAAAGTGTCTAGTATGAGGCTAGCCCTATGAAACTTCGTGTTTCATTTGCGTTTCTGGGGGTTGGGAAATTGTTTATTGTATCTATTTTATCTGTGTTTGTATGAATCCCCTTTGCATCCACTTTATGGCCTAGGAAGGTGAGTTCCTTCATGAGGAATCTACATTTCCTTAATTGAATCTTTAACCCCGTATATTTGAGACGTTTGATGACAATCTCTAAAGTGTTAAGGTGGTCTCTTTCTGAGGTCGTCTAAATAGACGAATAATGAGACTCCTATCATGCCACTGAATATGCGAGTCATCAACCGTTGTTGGGTTGAGGGGGCATTCTTGAGGCCAAAGGGCGTACGTTCGAAATGAAAGTGTCCCTTATCAGTGGAGAATGCAGTTACGGGTTTAGATTCATCAGATAATTCCACTTGCCAGAAGGCAGACCTAAGGTCGATAGTGCAAAATACTGTATTCCCGTTGCCAATGCCTTGTAGTACATCTTGCATGGCGGGGAGGGGGTGTGGGTCAGATTGAGTGCGGTGGTTGACTTTCCTAAAGTCCACAACAGGGCGTAAGGTTCCGTCTTTCTTAGGGACCAAAAAGAGGGGACTGTTCCATGGGGAGTCTGAATGGGAAATTACGCCTTGGTGTATCATCTCTTGTACACTGCTATTGATTTGGGATTTCCTACTGTGAGGTATGCGGTAAGCGGGGGTGTATGAAGGGGGGGGTGTTAGGGGGAATTTGGATGTGATGTTTGATTATATCACATTTGCCTAGTGGTTCACCTTCTAAGGCGACAGCTGATCTATTCCTCTGTAGGAGAGCTAATAGCTCGTTATGAATTTCTCCGTCAGCTGATGTTATGAATTGGTCTGGATTGATAGGGGTGAGGGGTTGTGTTGGTCTTACTGGGTTGATGTGTTGAGGGAGTGGTTCCTGGATAGGGGAATTATGGAGGTGGACTGTGCAAATGTTAGTATTCTTCCTGATTTTACGGTGTTGGTCTGAGAGGTTAGTTAACATGGCTAAGGCCGTTCTATTTTCCTGGATTATGTCCCAAGAGTGTTCAATTGAGATGTTGGTAAGTCTAGACGTTTCTGAGTCAATTATGGCGTCCTGATGTCCGATTGCTCCGAGTATGAATAGTGGGACAGTCATGGAATGTCTAGGGGGAATGATGACTGTGTTAGACATCAATGCCTTTGAGGTGACATAAGGGGGTGGTCGGAAGGAATAGCTGTTAGTTGGAATTGGAGTATTTGAGGAAGGGAGACATGAGAGAGGTTGTGTGTCTGAGTCGGGTGTCTCAGTGACAGTTGGCTCATCATTCACATCTGAGAAGGAGATGTTATTTTTGTCTAGGTCTATAATAGTTTTCCATGTCCTCAATGATTTTAATCCTATTATACCTTGTTGATCGAGACTCCATTCGTCAGCTATGTTTTCCACATAGCTGACGAATGGAGTGAAACCTACTTGGAAGTTGTTGACTTCTATGTTTAAGTCTATGGTGTCGTGTAGAGAAATGGTACTCCCTTCTATTAGGAGTCCTTCCATATTGGAAAATTGAATTTGGGGTGGGTCATTCAATGCTTCATAGAGAGCTCTTGGGATGATGTTCAGGTTTGTTCCTGTATCAACCATCATGTCAACTGTGAGTTGATCTAAAGTCACTTTTAGGGTGACGTAGTTGTGTTGTGTGTGAGATATTCCTATGGTGGTTTGGTGCGTGAGGCTGGTACACGTTCCCCCAATCGGTGTTGAGTTGTGTGTGTCGTGTGGGAGGGAGCTGTTTGTCGAGAGGTGGTGAACGGGATGTTAGTTCTCTGGTGAGGTTGTGGTTGTGATTTCTGTAGGTAACACTCTTCGTTGGAGTGAGTTGTTGTTTTGTGTAGGTTGCAGTATTTGTTTGGATGTGTTGGTGTAGGTAGGAGTGGAGGTTTAGAGGGGGGTGGAACTTGTATGGTTTGATATTGCACCTTGCATTGCGCATCTGTATGGGAGGTAGTACCATTAACTGAGCAAGGAATGGGGTGGTGTTGTACCTGCGGGTATTGTTGTTGCTGTGTTCGACACTGGGCATCGGTGTGGGAAATGGTTCCATGAACTGAGCAAGGGATAGGGTGGCGTGGTGCCTGTGTTTGCATTTGTTGTTTTTGTATGCAGTCTCTAGTGTTGTGACTGGGTGATTACAAAGGATTACAAAGGCAAAGCATGCCGACAGGAGACCTTTTGATCCATATCTAGGTCGGATGCAAAAAAAAAAAAAAAAAAAAAAAAAAATCATATTAATAATAAATTAAAACTATAACAATGTAAATAACAATTAAAATACATAAATAAATGCATTGGTATAGTTGAATAACAAACAAACAGGTAAATAGTAAATGATAATAAATTGACATATAACTAATAATAAATGAAAATCAGACAGACAAATTATAACAAAACAAAAACAAATAATATAACATAAATTATAATAATTACAGCATCTTACTTAGGTATTTATCTAAATGATTCTTAAAGCTTCGAACTGAACTACATTGCACTACCTGTGCAGGAAGTTTATTCCATTCATTAACTACACGGTTGGCAAAGTTGTTTCTACCTACTTCCAAATTGAATCTATTTCCGGACAGTTTGAGACCATTGTTTCTTGTCTGATTCTCATTCAATGTGAAAATTTGGTCACTTTTGATGTTGTCAATTCCCTTTAAAATCTTAAAGACCTGTATCAAGTCACCTCTGAGTCTACGCTTTTTTAGGGAAAACAGATTCATGTGCTTAAGTCGATTTTCGTATGATTTATTTTTGATATTTGGAATCAGTTTTGTGGCTCGCCGTTGTACTTTTTCCAGTCTGTCAATGTCTTTAATGAGATTCGGTGACCATACGGAAACAGCATATTCCAAATGTGGACGAACTAACGATTTATATAGCTTGTTAATGAGTGATGGACTTTTGAAATCAAAAGATCGCGCAATCAATCCCAGAATCTTATTTGCTTTCTCAGAGGCTGAAATACACTGCTTGGATGATTTGAGGTCGTTACTGATAATTACACCGAGATCTTTTTCACTATCCACTTTTGTTAACGAATTTCCAAATAACTTGTAATCGTACTTGCTGTTATTTTTACCTATGTGCATTACCTTGCATTTACTTGTGTTAAATTTCATTAGCCACTTTTCAGACCATTGCTGTAATTGATCTAAATCTTCTTGAATATCTAATTGGTTTGAGTGATCATTTGCCACTCCGCACAGTTTTGTATCATCAGCAAATTTGGAAACAGTAGATTTTAGTCCAATATGGTCTATATCATTTATATATACTATGAATAGAAGTGGCCCAAGAACGGAACCCTGAGGAACTCCACTTGCAACACTTTTCCATCCAGAAGTTTTTCCATTTAAAACAACTCTCTGTTTTCGACCTTTCAACCAATTACTAGTCCAACCTAATAGGCTACCACTTATTCCATGCAAAGCTAATTTAGTAAGTAGTCTTTCGTGTGGGACGGTATCAAAAGCTTTTGCAAAGTCTAGATATATTAAATCTATATTGTTTCTTTTGTCATAATTCGAGACAACTGTGTTGTAGAATTCGAGTAAGTTAGTCACGCAAGAACGTTTCCGTCTGAAACCATGTTGGCTATCATTTATCAAACGGTTACTTTCTAAATGATATTCGATAGCATCTCTGATGATAGTTTCCATTATTTTTCCTACGATCGAAGTCAAACTAATAGGCCTATAGTTATTTGGTTTCTTTTTGTCACCTTTTTTGAATATGGGAGTAACGTTAGCTAGCTTCCATGAATGGTAGGAGCACCACTTAGAAGGTTGTCCTTGATTGGTGGGAGGGGGGCTGCTGTGACTGAAGGCTATTTAGTCTGGGGAGATAGTGGGGGGTGGATAATGATACATTGCAAGCATTGATGATGTCTAAGATATAGGTATAAGCTAGAGGGTTTCTAGTGTTTAGTTCCCTTTTGGAGGCTTCCTTTAAACACTTTGGAGGGAGTTGGGAGAGATAGAAACCTATCTCAAAGAATGTTAGTAAGTTTTTTGTGGTCATGAGCTTTTGACCAAATTGGTCAGTGTGGATCCAAGGAGAGTTATTCTCCAGGTCCTCTCTGACTTCTTTAATTCCGTTTGCTACGAAATCCATAATGTTCGTAACGGAATGTGGTTGGACTCTAGTGTTATTGAGGAAAGTGAGAAGGAAGGTGATGTTGTTTGTTTGTTTGTTGTGAAAGACATTTAGAAGGTGGTGTTTATATTCTTGATATGTGATTCCACATGCAACTAAACTGTCTAGCATCCTTGCCTTTGAACGGCAAATGTCAGATGGGTCTATTTTCTGACGGCACAAATTAATTTTATCTGAGTCAGAGTAGTGTTGGTTTTTTGAGAAAAACAGGTCACATGCTGTCAAGAAGTCATTTATGGATAATCCACTATCTTGGGAAAAGGTTGGGATTTCTGTGAAGGGGGTTATGGTTTGATAGTTGTTAATTATTGTCGGTTGAGGTTGTGGGTAAGGATAATATTGTGGGTTTGGAGGAAGATTAGGTGGTGGTTGGTACTGTGGCTGAATGGGAGGGGGGTATTGTGTGTTGGGACATGGGGGTTGAACTGATTATGGCTTATATGAGGTGTAGTTTGCATATTTGGTTGGATGGGAGGAATGGGTGGTTGTAGTTGTGAGGGGTGAAAGGGGTCTATTTGAGAGGGTTGGTTCTGTGGCTGAATGTGAGGGGAGGTATTGTGTGTTGGGATATGGGGTTTGAACTGATTATGGCTTATAGGAGGTGTAGTTTGTATATTTGGCTGGATGGGAGGAATGGGTGGTTGTAGTTGTGAGGGGTGAAAGGGGTCTATTTGAGAGGGTTGGTTAAAAAAGGGTAAGATATCATTCTCATAAAGAGGGATTGTAAGGGTACCTGCCTTAGGGGCGTCGTGGTCGGAGGTAAGTGAGCAATTATGGTCTAAGGGCTTTCTGGTAATGTCAACCTGTGGATTTAATTGGTGAGGATCTGGATTGTCTTTGTCTAGTTTTGAGTTGCGTGATGGGTTTTCCTCTTGAGATTTAGAGAGGATGGTTTCTACTGCTTTTTTGAATTTGCTTCTCGTTCCTGTTGCCATGTTAGTGGTTAACTAGAGATGCATGTATTACTTAATAGTTAGGTGAGATGGGTGGTCTAGTTTAAAATAGTTAAATTAGAAATATTTGGTATACAGTAACTAAGGGGTAATATGTTATGCTTAGATAAGGGAGGGGGAGGTATAGGGTGTCAACGGTTATACAGTATAATGGGATTACATATGTAAAATCATAAAAATATATATATACATATAGTAATAATAAAATGTGGAAATAATACGATATAGTAAGGAGTTAATTATTGTGATATACTTATAATAGAATTAACTGTGGTTGTCATAAGGTTATACGGTATAACGGGATTACATATGTAAAATCATAAAAATATGTATATACATATAATAATAATAAAATGTGGAAATAATATGATATAGTAAGGAGTTAATTATTGTGATATTATACTTATAATAGAATTAATTATGGTTGTCATAAAAAAATTTACAGCAGTAAAATAGGTTACATTGATAAAAATGTATAAGTTCTATGTAAATATAAATGGGTAATACGTAGTGAAAGCAATTAAAGGTTATTGTAGGTATGAATATATATATAATTTAGACAAGAATTACTTAACTGTAAGAATGCATATGAATGTGATATTATGTAATAGTCAAATCTAGTAAAAGTTATTGCATATATAAATATATGTTGTTTTAAAAATTAGGCAAAAATATAATTAGTGTTGAAACATATAATTATGAGAGCTATTGGTTAAATTATGAGAAAGGTATGATAACCAAAAGAAAAGGGTGTACATAAAGTTTCTATTTGGAGAGAAACCAAATATTTATAAATTTAATAAATGTGGAATTAATATATATTTTATATATATAGATGGTATAGAGTAAGGTTTACGTGCGTTGGGCACGTGGGTATCTGAAGGTATAATGATTATCTTAATACCTTGAGCTGAATCGAGTGGTATGCCAATGTCCGACAGGGAGTGGTGTTGCTGACGTTGCGATTGTAGTAGTCGAAGGCAACGTTCGGTGAAAGAGGTTGGGTGGTTGATGTGGAAGGTGGGTATGCTGTCTGGGGGGATGAGGTGGCTGTTACGCGGGTCTGTGCGCAGCCGGTGTGAATCTTCTGGGGCGGATGAATTATGCTCGCATGTTATGGAAAGGGAGACAAAGCGAGTATCAGGGATGATTTGAATGGGTAATGTATGGTTATTATTACGGAATATATTGGAATTAAGTGGAAGAATTTTATTTTACCTTGATATTGTTGATTTTAGTAGTGTGGAATCGGTTGTGACGATTGCCCTGGATTGTGTAGTGTGAACTAAGTTCTTGTTCGTGGAGAGCGGTTAAATGGACGGGTTTGAAGGTTCACCGTAGAAGGTACACCGTAGCCTCTTCGGAGAAGATGGGTTGCGGGATTCGCTGCCACCAGTGATGTAACGGGATGGGTGTAACGGTATCGTTACATGATCTCCATCGAGCGTTACTTGTAGACACAAGATGTAACGGGGTCGTTACATCATCTGAGAAAGGGGTTACTTCCACACACAATTTGAGTTTTGTTCTTTATTCTTTACACTTTAAGATACTTAGTCACACTCTGTTACACAGTCTTAACACTAGGGCACGTCACTAGAACCGACTCTCGTCCGCGTCTTGTCAGAGAGTTTTGTTCCCCGGAAGTGCTGAATGGACAAGTTCTTGAGTTGCCCTTAATCGTGATCTTAACATTTATCTTTAGTTATTTTGTTGTCCCACATGGGTGGGGCAACTGCATTAATTACGTATTGATGTCTACTACCATACATGTTAATTATATATCCAGGGGAGGATCGTCAGTATACGTAATATCGTATGTCAGTACTGGGTGGCTACTAGATTGATCGCGTGTGTTCGTCTGTGTGTGTGTGTCGTTTGGTGGTTGACAGTGCTGTTCACACGAGCACGAATGTTGACTCGGCAAGTTTGATGAGGAGTGTTTAGGTCAGCGTTTGATGCTTTGACTGTCTGCGGACAGTGAGTGAGGAAGTGGGTTATATGACTGGGCGATACTACTCATGTATATGAGGCGTATACAGTATCTCTACTATCCCATTCTATTAGATCCTCTCAATTAATAGTTTCTATGCCTTTCATGATTCTATAAATAGTTTTCAAGTCTCTCTCTCTTCTTTGCTCTAATGTCTGTAGTTCAAGTTTTGCTAGTCTCTCCTCATATTATAGTTCTGAGAGTGTTGGTGCCAATTTCGTAATTGCTCTTTGTATTCTTTCAAGTTTTGTTATACATTTTTTTGTAATTGGTGACCACGTCGTCGCTGCATACTTCAATCTCGGTCTTATCAAAGTGACTAGTATTTTCTTCACCATTTCTTCGTCCAGGTATATAAATGCCACTTTGGTTGTTTTTATTAAATTTTAAGCTTCTCCAAAAATTTTTTTTGTATGTTTCTAAGAGGACATATTATTCATAATAATGATTCCCAGGTCCTTCTCATTTTCTACTTTTTTTATTTCTTCCTCTCCCAGTTTATATGATCCCACTATTCTTTATTTGCTTCTTCCAAATTCCATTATACTACACTTCTTAATATTGAATTCCATCTCCCAATTCCTACCCCATTCCCATACTTTATTGAGATCACTCACAATCTTCTACAGTGTTCACTTTTTTCAACAGTTTTGCATCGTCCGCAAAGCTCATATAATTTTCAATTCCTTTATCCATACCATTAATATATATATATATATATATATATATATATATATATATATATATATATATATATATATATATATAACATTATTGGGACCAAAAGAGTCCCTTGTGGAACTCAACTAATCACTTCATCCCAATTAGAGTGTTTGTCTCTTATCACCACTCTCATTTTTCTTTCATGCAAGAAGTCTTCCATCCACTTCAGCAGTCTCCCTTGTATTCCTCCTGCAGTTTCTTATTTCTTTAGGAATTTCTTATGTGGCACCTTATGAAAAGTTTTTTTCAGGTCTAGAAATGCACAATCAGCCCATCCATCTCTTTCTTGTATTACATCTATTAGCCTTGAATAGAAGCACATTAAGTTTGTGACGCATGATCGTCCTTGTCTGAATCCAAATTGCCTTGGATTTAGTACGGTTTTTCCCCAAATGCCTTACCCATCTAATTTTGATCATTCTTTCACAAATTTTAACAATGTTACTTGTAAGAGAGACCGGTCTATAGTTAGTAGGGTCTTCTTTGTTTCCCCCTTTATATATTGGTACTATATTTGCTCTTTTCCAATCTTTTGGAACTTTTCCTTCTTTCAGTGAACTGTTTATTAGGTCTATGTATTTTGTCTGTTAGTTCATTCCTGCATTCTCTCAAAATCCAGTTTGCCATTTCATCTGGTCCATGCGATTTTCTGACATCGAGATTACTCAAGTGATTCATTATTTCTTTCCTTGTTACTTCTATCTTTTTCAAAGGGGGACTTTCTCCTCCTACTCGACATTTCTAAGTTGCATGTTCTCCCTCGTAAACACCGATTTAAAATACTTGTTCATAATTTCTGCCATTTCTATTTCCTTTGTGTATTCAACTCCTACTTACCATAGTTTCTCTAATTCTTGTTTGTTTTTCAGTTTGTTGTTTACAAATCTGTAAAATAGTTTTGGTTGATCTATATATTTTTCTATGACATCTTTTTCGTATTTTCTCTTTTCTTCTCTGCACATTTGTACATATTGATTTCTATAACTAGTATATATTTCCATTTTTCAGGTCTTTTGTCTTTTTTCCATTTTATCCAAGCTTTATCCCTTTTGTCTTTTAACGCCCTACATCTTTTGTTGTACCAACACTTCACATATCCTTTTTCTTGCTTTTGTCTTGGAACATACTTTTACACTTTATAATTTTTTGTCAAAATATTCCATTTCTTTTCTACTGTTGTTTCCTCCTTGTGTATCCTTTCCCATTCTGTTTTTTGAAAGAATTCTCTTATTTCATAAAAAAAAGAATTCCATACATGAATTTTCCCTTTCTGTATTGTTCGTTTTTTCCATGTATTTTTCCTCATTTAGTTCCAGTTCAATCAATATGTGGTCACTTTTACTTATTTGTGTCTTATATTCAATCTTGTTCACTATTTCAGGTTCTGATGTGATTATTAGGTCCAGTCTCGATGGTTCTTCCTCGTTTCTATACCTAGCATTCTCTTGTATCCATTGCGTCATTGTATGTTCCACAATCATATAAAGTTCTACATTTCACCATAGGTCGTCTCCACCCTTCACTGTCATCTCTTCCCATCAGATCTTTACAATTAAAGTCACCCATTATAACTATTCTTCCTCCATCTTCTATTATCTTATTCAGTGTTATCCTTGTGTCTTCTAACATATTTTTGTGTTCTCTCTCTTCCCATGAAGCCGTTTTAGGAGGCACATAATTTACCACAAACTTCCTGCTCTTCCCATCCCTGTCCTCCACTTCTATCATGATCATCTCTACTCTATTCTTCCCATACGTGACATTCCTCACATTTATATCCTTCTTAGTCAGGAACATAACTCCACCCCTTTGTTTTACCTCTCTGTTTCTAATCCAATAATTATATGCACCCAGGGCCGGCCCTACCATTAGGCGAATCTAGGCGGTCGCCTAGGGCATCAGGCTGAGAGGGGCATCAAGCAGTAATTCCTATTTCGGTACTTTAATAAGCATGGTTTAATCATTAACCGTCAGGCGTCAGACCAGTAACTAATTGGTTAATTTGCAGAAGCGTTTTGCCAAATTTCCCCTATTTTTCTTATTTTTCAATTCAGTAGGGACAGGGTGAGATAAGGTAACCCCGACAGAGAGGAAACACCGATGGAATGCTCTGGTAGAAACACTGTTTCAAATATCGCGCCACCACTCCCCACTAACACAGCTGATATCCTACGGAACACCGAACACACGCCAGTCACCAGCATTCAACTCCCGCCAACGCAACGGCTGTGTTTATGAAGTAAGAAAATTGGGTTGTTTAGATCTTCGATGTTATTTTTTAAAGTTCTTATATAGTGTTCCACGTCGGTGAATATAGCGTGATTGTATTGCGTTATGTTTCATTACAATACTTACCCATATTGATATGTTATAGAGTGAAACCAAAGGTAGAGGGGAGATTCAAATTGAGGTTGGAATGTGAGGTTGGAAACCAACCATAAAAATGTTTGGAAATATCGATGTGTGAAAATTTGATATTAGGCTAGACTATATATAATTTGAAATACTTGGAAAAACATAAGGTATTATTATAGTTTCTTCCTCGTTTCAACAACGGTAATTTTCACATATACCATCGGATAATCATCATTATTCGAAGCATTTTCTTCTCTATACTTAATGGGAAAAATCAAGTTTAACATCACTAGCACTTACTGAAAATCTTGGGTCAGGTTAGGTTAGGTTAGGTTGGGTTATGTTAGATTAGGTTAGATTAGGTTAGGTCAGGTCAGGTATACTTAGGCTAATTACCTTTAGCTCAGATTAGGTTAGGTTAGTCGCCTTTACGTTTGTGAACACCAGGTGATTAAAAAAGAAATGAAACAAAAAATAAAATACATACATACATATACCAAGGCTTTTTTCCCCTTACAAGGGGGGTAGCCAAAAAGAAAAAGGCATAAAATCATTCCCACCCATTCCATCCCTGAATACACTCCACACCCCTCCACCCTCCCTCTTATCTTAGCACCTCCTGAATGAAGGGTCATCCCTACACCTTGGCCACTGCCCTGGGTCAGAAGCAGTGTCGCAAGACACAGCACATCCACAGCAAGGCCGCTTCATTAAATCGGCGACCCCCCAATTGCATAAAATGAGAGGACGGGGAGAAATCCCTTTGAGCTGCGTCAAAATTTGCTCACACATACTACCTCACCCCCCATCCACCCGCCCATTCCTCCTCACACAATCACAACATCATCCATATACAACCATTCTCCATTCACCCATGTCTTCTGTCCTCTCCCGTCCTTCCTCAACAGACATTCCCCTCTTCCCCAAAGCCCCCTTCACCCCATCCATCCACCTTATCCTAGGACGTCCCCTCATGTTCACTCCCTCCACATCTGCCTTCCATACCTCTTTTACTAATCTTTCTTCACTCATTCTTTCCATGTGTCCAAACCATCCTAATATTCTTTCATCAACCCTATCTCCCAGCTCCTTTTCCACCCATGTTCTCCTCCTCACCTCCTCATTTCTCACTCTATCTAGCCTAGTAACCCCAATCATACTTCTCAGACACCTCATCTCAAACACATTCAAACTCCTTCTCTCTTCCTCTCTTATGTTCCATGTTTCTGCCCCATACAGTACTGTTGGCACAATCACTCCTTCATACAGTCTCCTCTTATCATCCATTCCCAAATGTCTATTCCTCATTACACTCTTTAATCCACCAAGGCATTTACTCGCTTCTCTCAATCTACATTCTACCTCCACTTTCACTCCACCTATCCCTGCCACATTTTCACCCAAGTATCTAAAACTATCCACTTCCTCCAGTCGCTCTCCCTTAATGCTCACTTCCAGTCTACTGCCACTTTCACCCCTTGTACATCTCATCACCTTACTTTTACCCACATTTATCTTTAGCTTTCTTCTATCACATACTCTCCCAAACTCTGCCACCAGCTTCTTCAATCCCTCCTCCCATCCTGCCACAAGCGCAGTGTCATCCGCAAACAACAGCTGGCGCACCTCCCACTTTTCTCCATTTTTTAACCATCTCCAATTCCTTGCCCACTACCCTTGCATTTACCTCTCGCACTACCCCATCCATGTATAAGTTGAACAGCCAGGGCGACATAACGCATCCTTGACGAAGTCCCACCTTTACCTCAAACCACTCACTCTCTCCATTTCCAATCCTGACACAAGCTCTACTATTCTCATAAAAACTCTTGACAGCTCCTAGAAGCTTTCCTCCTATCCCGTATATCTGCATAACCTCCCACAGTGCCTTCCTGTCTACCCTATCATAAGCCTTTTCCAGATCCATAAAAGCCCAAAAAACATCCTTCCCCTACCCTATAGCTTTCTCACATATCTGTCTTACCACAAAGATCTGATCTACACAACCTCTACCTGTCCTAAATCCACACTGTTCCTCACCAATTACTCCTTCTGTTCCTCTCCTAATCCTCTCAATCAAGATCCTCCCATAAGCCTTCCCAACTACACTCAACAACCTAATCCCTCTGAAACTACTACATTCACACTTGTCCCCTTTTCCCTTGTAAAAAGGAACTATACAGGCACTCCTCCAGTCCTCCAGCACTCTACCCTCTCTCCAACAAACATTAAATAACCTCACTAACCAGTCCACCATCACTGTACCTCCTTTTTTCAGACATTCCGCATGGCATCCATCCATACCAGGTGCCTTACCTGCTTTCATCATCTTAACAACTGCCTTCACCTCATCCTTCCTTATTTCTCCTCCATTCTCCTCATTCATCACTCTCATTTTTTTCGCACTTCCCACTGCAGCAATCTTTCCTTCCCTATCCTCCTTCATATTTAGCAACTCCCTAAAATATTCTGCCCATCTTCCCCTTACTGCCTTCTCTTCCATTATCATCTCTCCATCTGCACCTTTTACCTTTTCTTCTCTACTTGATTCGCCTCCTTCCTCTCTTAATTTCTTTCCAAAACATCTTTTTATTACTTTCAAAATTTTCTGTCAAACTCTTACCCCATTTCACATCTGCTCTCCTCTTTGCAACCTTTACCTTTTGCTTTACTTCTCTTTTCTTTTCTTTGTACCTCTCATATGACTCCCTCGTCCTATTTTGTAACCAATCTGTGAAAGCTTGCTTCTTCTCTTCTACAACCTTCTTTGTTTCCTCATCCCACCATTCACTACCCTTTCTTCTATTTCCCCCTGTCCTTCTTGTTCCACACACCATCCTTGCACACTTTATGACTCCCTCCTTGAACCATCCCCATTCCTCCTCCACACCCAGCTCTACTCTACCCTTCACTCCCTCCCACTCCTCCTTCAGCTTCTTTCCGTACTCCTTCTTTTCCTTCTCATTCAAAGAGTTCACTCTAAGAACCTCCCTACCTTTTGTCCCTTTCCTCTTCCTCCATCTATCCTCCACTTTCAATTTACCTTCCAGCAAAAAATGATCTGATATTCCCCCACCCTCTCCCCTTAGCACATGTACATCCTTAACTCTTCCTATCATAATCCTATTTACCATTACATAATCCATTAGCGCTCTATCTACCACCCTTCCCTCCACCCCCCTCTCCCATGTGTACTTATGCTTGACTTTCTTCCGAAACACTGTATTTGCTATCATCAACTCTCTTTCTAGACACATTTCCACCATCAACTCTCCACTATGATTCTTTCCTGGAACTCCACATTTCCCAACCACTCCATCGATTGGACCATTTCCCACCCTTGCATTAAGGTCTCCCAGTACTATCACATTGACATTTCTTCCCAAATCCTCTATGCACTCATTTAGATCTATCCAAAAGGCCTCCCTTTCTTCTACACTCTTCTCACTGCCAGGCCCATATGCACTTACAAAGACCCACATCTCCTTTCCCAGTTTCACCTTCATCCACATTATCCTTGAGGAAACCTCCTTCCACTCCACTACCCGTTTACCTATCTCTTCACTTACTAGAATAGCCACCCCTTCCCTCCCTCGCCCTCTCTTCACTCCTGATAACCTCCCACTTACACTCCCAAACTTACACTCACCCTTCCCTTTCAACTTAGTTTCACTCAAAGCCAACACATCCATCTTTCTTCTCACAAACATACTACCTATCTCCTCTTTTACTCTCATCTGTACCACACCCACGCACATTAAAAGACCCAAACCTTAGGGTGCTGGTCTGAGGCTTTCCAGCCCCTCTTATGCCTTTTTTTTTTTTTCTTTTTTTCTTTTTTTTCTTTTAGGAATTTCCCCTGTGGGGCTACAAGGAGAAGGATGCCTAGTCCCAATCCCTGTCCCTTTGTTCTCGCCTCTTACGATCCAAGTGGGAATACTTGGTGGCAGTATTCTTTTCCCCCACCACAGGGAATTCCCCCATCACAGAAAAGGAATACTCAGAGAAATGGTACAGGACAGCAACAAAGGGTTGGAGGACAGCATACCGGAGGGACAGTCGTTGTATAAAAGTGTCATAATTTCTCTATGAACAGAGTTTTCCTCTATCATAGATAAAATGATGTGTGGCTCTGGTCCGTAGGGGCGCCCCATATAGACCCTAAAGTATCAACTGCATGCTACTTTGCCACAATAACAAGCAGCCATTTCCCTCAGAAACGACAGTCATATTCGTTCATAGCACACTAAAATCTACCAGAAAAAATATATTTCAATCAAAGTTTCCGAGACAGGGAAGAAACTATAAATTTACCAAACATAATAAAAAGTGACTAATTATGTATATTACTATTAACATGAATATATATGGTTGTGGTGGTGAACTAGGCCTAGTGTGTTAAACCCTTATATGAAAAGGAATAAACCCTAAAGAGGAATATATCTAAACTGTCTATACGGTATATACTCCAATGGAATGCATTAATTGATTTGTCTAATAGGAATTAACAATAATACTCCTCCCAATTTGTGCTTTTCAGATGAGTAATAGAAAGCAGCCCTCAGGGGCGCAAAATCGCAAACGCAAAGCAGAACAAGCAAAGGCAGTAGCAAAACAAGAGGGTTCTTTTTTTAAGTATCTAAGTAGAGAAAAACAAACGAAAATGGTAGTAAATCAGCAGGTAGAACCAATATTGAACCCACTGTAACTTCAAACACAGACTGTAAAGTAGATGTTGCACAGACTTCTGTTGGAGAAAAAGCTGATGGTATTGAACCTGCTGCTGTATCTGACATTGGAATTAGTGATGTGAATTATGGAGATCCAGCAACTTGGCCTGACACATGCAATAATGTTTTGCGACAACTGCTTGTACAACATGGACCACAGCACATTTCTTCATACAACTTCCCCAAGGATTCTAAGAACAGAAGATTTTCCCCTATACATTACAAAAGAAGACTGAGTAATGGTGAGGAAGTATGCCGTGACTGGTTGGTTTATTCAACTTCGAAAGATGTTATGTTTTGTTTTTGCTGTAAATTATTTTCCTCCAAACCTAATGTTTCTCTGCATAAAAAAGGTTCTAATGATTGGCAGAATACCACAGCAATTCTTTCTGTTCATGAAAGAAGCACGGAACATATTTACAACTATCAAACCTGGCGTGAACTTGAACTACGATTGAAACAAGGAAAAACCATTGATCATTGATCATATTGAACGGCAGAGTTTGAAGCAGGAAGAAAAGTACTGGCAAAATTTTTTGGAACGTTTGATTCCATTGTCTAGGGTTCTTGCTGTACAGAACTTAGCAATTAGAGGAACAAATGAGAGCCTCTAGTCCCAACAATGGAATTTTTTTAAAGTTGGTTGAATTTCTAGCTTTATTTGATCCAGTCATGAATGAACATTTACGTAGAATTAAAAACAAAGAGACTATGGTGCACTATCTGGGAAAAAGAATCCAAAATGAACTTATACAACTGCTGGCAAGTGCAATTAAAGAGAAAATTTTGGCCGAAGTAAAGCTTGCAAAATATTTCTCAATTATATTAGATTGTACACCTGATATCAGCCACATAGAGCAACTGACAATGATTCTTCGATATGTAGATATTAAAAAAGAGCCAGAGGTTAGTCATCATCACGTTTGCACCAAAGAAAGTTTTTTATGCTTTGTTCCATTAAAAGAAACTACTGGAGCTTTCATGACTGAAACACTGGTGGATGAGCTTCAAAATGTGGGGTTGCAGATAGACAATTTACGTGGTCAAGGATATGATAATGGGAGCAACATGAAAGGAGAACACAACGGTATTCAGCAGAGAGTGCTTGAAATGAATCCACGTGCCTTCTTTGTACCTTGCAGTGCACACTCATTAAACTTAGTGGTGAATGATGCTGTCAAATGTTGTCTTTAAGCTACAAATATTTTTGGCATAGTACAACATCTGTATAATTTTTTCTCAATCTCAACTCATCGATGGCAGGTTTTGGTCAGTATCATGAAAGAATTAACCATCAAACCTTTAAGTGAGACCAGGTGGGAAAGTCGGATTGATGCTCTTAAACCCCTCAGATATCATCTTGCTGACATATATGATGCTTTACTTGAAATTTATGAAGACACAAACCTTAAAGGGTCATCTGGAAGTTCGACCCGGGTTGAAGCCAAGGAGTTAGCTGATGCTGTTTCCAAATATGAGTTTGTTGTTTCACTTGTCACATGGTATAACATCCTGTTTGAAGTCAATATTACCAGCAAGCATCTTCAAGATAAAGATGCTGATTTAAATTCAGCTACCAAACAGTTGGAAGCAACAAAAAGCTACCTTCTGAGCTGTAGATGTGATGATGGTTTTCAAAAAGTTCTGGTTGATGCTACAGAGGTGGCTCAAGATTTGGAAATAGAGCCACAATTTGAGAAAAAACAATCACGAAAACGGCGAAAGAAGCGTCTATTTGATTATGAAGCACATGAGGAATCACTAGAAGACCCCAGCCAAACGTTTAAAGTAGAATTTTATTATAGCGTTCTTGACATGGCCATACAGTCAGTAGAAGAAAGATTTAACCAGCTACATTCCTACAAAGCAATATTTGGCTTCTTATATGACATCCATGGAATAAAAAATGCACCAAACGCAGATATTCTTCATGACTGCCAAAATTTAGAAAAGTCATTAACACACAATGGGCATCACGACATTGATGCAAGAGACCTATGCTCAGAGCTCAAGGCAGTATCAAGGCGCTTGACGAAACCCATGCTCCCACAAGCAGCACTTTGCTTTATGTTTAAGCAAAAACTGCAAGATAGTGTACCAAATGTTGTGATTGCCCTCAGAATATTATTAACTTTGCCAGTATCCGTTGCAAGTGGAGAACGCAGCTTCTCTAAACTGAAGGTAATCAATACTTACTTGCGCTCAACAATGCTGCACCAAAGGCTTGTTGGTTTAGCTACTATATCAATAGAGAATGAGGAAGCTTCTAACTTGGATCTTGCTAAATTAGTGGAAAAATTCGCCAGTCTAAAAGCTAGGAAAGTGGAATTGTAATTTTTGTTGAAGTGTGTCATGGAAACCAATATTTTTTTTTTTTTTTTTTTTTTTTTTTGTAGCCTACAACAACAATGTGTTGCACAATTTTTTTTTTTTTAACTTAGTATTGGATAGTTGATGTATTACAATACAGAGTATATTGCTATAAAAATGCTCTTTTTGTTACCATCAACTATAATTGATACAAAATTGAACCAAAAATGATTGTCCCCGAGCCACTGGCCCTGGGTGAACTTTCAAGGAGAGGACCCAAGGGGCATCATTTTTCAGCTTCGCCTAGGGCATCAAAAACTCTCGGGCCGGGCCTGTATGCACCATATCCTACACTGTTGGGTGGTAATGGACCTTTCAATTTTGTCTCTACAATACCCATTATGTCCGGCTCTTTTTCCATCAGGTAACCATCCAGTTTGTTCAAGCCTGTTATTAAGCCACCTATATCTGTGTGAGACACTTTTAATTTTCTGGTACTTCCATCGTGTCTTCTGTTTCCCTTCAGTTTTTTTTTTTTTTTTTTCTTTCTGCTATGAACCATTTCCTCATTTTCGTATCCACTACTCTCCAATAGAATTTCTCTTTGTCTGACTCTGTCCTTTTCTCGTTTTTTTTTTTTCCTAGCTTCTAGTCTTTTTATTTTTTCATCCTCTCTTTCCTCTTTATTCGTCTCTCTTTTTATCTATACCTGTTTATACTGATCACTTTTTGGTCTGGTCTGGTCTTATCTGTATTGCATTTCCCTATTCTATATATTTCTTCAATTTATTTCCCTGTTTCTTGTTGATCCTCTTGAACTACTTCTAATATCTTATTTACCTTTTCCTTCTCTTTTACTCTTGTAGTCATATTTGAATTATGCTTCTCTACCATCCCTAATACAATTATACATTTCTTTTTATCCGCTAAGTCTCTTACTATATTCTTCTTCTCCCTCATCACTTTAATAAATGTGTCCTTAGTTTGTTCTTTCATCTGCTGTGTCACTATATCTCTAAATTCAAATTTCTTGTTCTCTTGGAGTTTTCTCCAACCCTGTACCTCTTTTGCTATGGACTCTTTATTCTCTTTATTATTATTCTTTAATTCCTCATTCTCATCTTTTGCTTCTTTTAACTGACTTTTCAATTCTTCTATTTCTTTATTTAGTTTTGGTTTTCCTTCTTTAGTTCTTCCAATTTATCAACTCTTTGTGTAATCCGTGTAAGTTGGCTGAATCTAACCGCCCACTGCTCGTTCATTTTCTCTAGTTTTTCCTCTAGCCTTGCTAATCGGGGGAGATTGCCAATCCCTCCCTCATTAAATCCATGGAAACAATTTTCCCCACTTTCTATTGTGTTGTTCTTATCTACATTTCTAATTTTAATGCCTTTACTGATATTTTTTACTTCACCTGCGTCGTCTGCAGCCCTTTTGTTTACATTCCTTCTGACGTCCGGGGGATCCCGTTCGTCTCCTTCGTCCTTTTCTTCCATTTTCCTCACTAATCCCTCCCCTTCTCTTTTTTTCTTCAACTGCCTTCTACACCACGAGCTTTCCCCTTTCCTTTTTATAAAACACAGGTACTTCCTCGTCGTTGAAGTCTACGAAAATTTCGTGGTTTTTTTTCGGAGTTCCAATCATCGCCGTCTCTCTGCCGATCGTGTGTGTGTGTGTGTGTGTGTGTGTGTGTGTGTGTGTGTGTGTGTGTGTGTGTGTGTGTGTGTGTGTGTGTGTGTGTGTGTGTGTGTGTGTTCGTGTGTGTGTGTTCGTGTGTGTGTGTTCGTATGTGTGTGTGTGCGTGTGTGCATGTGAGTATATGTATATATATATATATATATATATATATGTATATGTATATATATATATATATATATATATATATACATATATATATATACACACACACACACACATATATATATATATATATATATATATATATATATATATATATACATATATATATATACATATATATACACATATATATATATATATATATATATATATATATGTGTGTGTGTGTGTGTGTATATATATATATGTATATATATATATGTATATATATATATGTATATATATATATACTCACATGCACACATATATATATATATATATATATATATATTTATATGTATGTATGTGTATATATACATACATATATATATGTATATATACTTACATATATATATATATATATACATATATATATATATATATATAATATAAATCAATCATTCAATCAAATCAGCCATCCTAAGTCCACTGCTGAACAAAAGCCTCCTTCATAGCATTCCATGATTCACACGACCGTGCCATCCTCTGCCACGTCACTCCTGCAAACTTCTCGATCGTCTCTCCACCTACTGTCTGGTCTCCCTCTTCCATGCTTCCTATCTTGCGACGTCCATTCAGCAACACATTTGCTCCATCGCTCATCAGTCGTTCGCACCAACTTACCTGCCCAATTCCACTTCTTCTCTTTTACTGCTTCCACAATATCTTTCACTTTGGTATGCTCTCTCACCCAACTTGCTCTCTTTCGGTCTCTCGGTGTTATTCCCATCATTGATCTCTCCATTCTCCTCTGTGCAGTCCTCAGCTTTGTTTCCATCGCCCTCGTCAGCTTCCAAGTCTCACATCCGTAGATTATTGCTGGTAGAATGCATTGGTTGTAAACTTTACGTTTCAAACATAATAGTAGAGAGGCTCTCAGGATTTTATTATACTTACCAAACATTTTACAACCAATTGTAATGCGTCTTTTTATCTCATTATCATGATCTTTCGTCACCTTCACCATCTGACCTAAATAATTATACTCTTCAACTTCCTCAAGACTCTCATCATCAATTACACTCTCTTTACTTTGAACTTTCGTGAACATTACTTTGGTTTTACTCTTATTCATTTTTAAACCTACTTTGATACTTTCCTTGTTTAGATCGCTCAGCTTATCTTGCAAGTCGTCTGCTCTATCTGAAATAAGAATGATGTCATCTGCAAACCTTAGGTGGTTCAAATATTCGCCATTAATCTTCAAACCTTTCTTTTCCCAACTCAACCTTCTGAAAATATCTTCTAAACAAGCTGTAAATAGTTTGGGTGAAATTGTATCGCCTTGCCGTACTCCTTTCTCGATTTTGATCTTTTCTGTATCTTTATGTAGTCGAACTATAGCGGTACCTTTCGAATAAATATTTTCTAAAACTCTTACGATCTGTTCGTTTGTACCCTGTTTGCGTAGCGAGTTTAGTATTGCTATTTGTTCTACTGAATCAAAGGCCCTCTCGTAATCTACAGAGGTATATTATATTCTGTCGTTTTCTCGATTAGTTGGTTTATCGCCTGCAAATGGTCTAGAGTTGAATATCCGCTTCTAAAGCCTGCCTGTTCTCTCGGTTGGTTTCCATCTAAAACTTGACTCAGTCTATTTGTAAGGATCTTGGAGAATACTTTATATACGTTTGATAGCAAGCTAATCGGTCGATAGTTACTAAGGTCCTTCTGGTCTCCTTTTTTATGAAGCAAAATCACTGTAGCATTGCACCACGCATCCGGAACGCTTTCTTGACGTAAGCACTGGGTGTACAACTCAGCTAATTCAATATGAACTAATTTACCTGCGTCTTTCAATAGATCTATTGATATACCATCTTCCCCAGGTGCTTTTCCTCTTTTCATATTTTTTAGAGCAAATTCTACTTCTTCCTTTGTAATCTCTGGTACACTACTAACGTCTACACATGAAATTACTGACTCAACTACGGCCTTCGACGAGTAAAGCTCTTGGTAATATTCTTCTACTCTTTTCACCATTTTGTCTCTACATTTAATCAAATATATATAAATATATATATATATATATATATATATATATATACACTGTACACATATGTATATACATATATGTATATATATATATATATATATATATATATATATATATACATATACATATATATATATGTGTGTGTGTGTGTGTGTGTGTGTGTGTGTGTGTGTGTGTGTGTGTGTGTGTGTGTGTGTGTGTGTGTGTGTGTGTGTGTGTGTGTGTGTGTGTGTGTGTGTGTGTGTGTGTGTGTATTTACCTAGTTGCATTTACCTAGTTGTATTTTACGGGAAGGGGAGCTATGCTCGTGGGGTCCCGTCTTCATATCTCATTTTATCTAAACTATTTTTAAATTCATGCATTGTTTTTGCACACACCACTTTCTCATCTAACTTGTTCCAACTGTCTATTACTCTGTGAGGAAAGCTGTTCTTTTTCAAATCTCTTCTATAGCTGTCTTTTTTTATTTTCTTTCCGTGTCCTCTAGTATTTCTGTCATCCCATTTTATCAGATTCTCTCTGTCAGTAATTTCTATGCCTTTCATGACTCTGTAAATAGCTATCAAATCTCCTCTCTCTCTTCTTTGCTCTAGTGTCTGTAGTTCAAGTTTTTCTAGTCTCTCTTCATATGATAGTTTTGAGAGTGTTGGTGCCAATTTTGTAATTGCTCTTTGTATTCTTTCAAGTTTTTTTTATACTTTTTTTTGTACTTGGTGACCATATCGTTGCTGCATATTCCAATCTTGGTCTTATCAGGGTGATTAGGATTTTCTTCAACATTTCTTCATCCAGGTATGTAAATGCAACTTTGATTGTTCTTATTAGATTATAAGTTTCTCCAAAAATCTTATTTATATGTTTCTCAGGTAACATATTATTCATAACAATGACTCCCAGGTCCTTCTCATTTTCTACTTTTTTTATTCCTTCTTCTCCCAATTTATATGCTCCTGTTATTCTGTTTTTGCTTTTTCCAAATTCCATTATACTACACTTTTTTGTATTGAACTCCATCTCCCACTTCCTACTCCATTCTTGTACCTTATTTAGATCTCTCTGTAGTGATTCACAATCTTCTTCAGTTTTCACTCTTTTCAGTAGTTTTGCATCATCTGCAAAGAAGCTCATATAGCTTTCTATTCCTTCATCCATATCATTAACATATATAGCAAACATTATTGGGGCCAGAACTGTTCCCTGCGGAACACCGCTTATTACTTCATCCCATTTTGAGTGCTGGTTTCTTATCACTACTCTCATTTTTCTTTCTTGCAAAGGCTTCCATCCAATTTAGTAGTTTGCCCTGTATTCCTCCTTCATTTTCTAATTTCTTAAGCAACTTCTTATGTGGTACATTGTCAAAAGCTTTCTTTAGATCTAAAAATGCACAGTCCGCCCATCCATCTCTTTCTTGTATTATATCTATTAGCATTGAATAGAAACATATTAAATTGGTGACGCATGATCGTCCTTGTCTGAATCCAAATTGCCTTGGATTTAACACTTTGTTTTTTTTTCTAAATATTTTACCCATCTTCTTTTGATAATTCTTTCACAAATTTTTGCTATTGTACTTGTTAGAGAGACTGGTCTATAGTTGGTAGGTTCTTCTTTATTTCCTCCTTTATATATAGGTACTATATTTGCTTTTTTCCAATCTTCTGGAACTTTTCCTTCTTTCAAGGAACTATTTAGTATGCTATGTATTTTGTCTGCCAGTTCATTCCTGCATTCTTTCAATATCCAGTTTGCTATTTCATCTGGTCCATGCGATTTTCTGACATCAAGATTACTCAAGTGTGTTAATATTTCATTCTTTGTTACTTCTATTTCTTCCATAGGGGGGACTTTCTCTTTCCATTCGTTCTCTTCAGGTTGTATGTTCTCCCTTGTAAACACCGATTTAAAATGTTTGTTCATAATTTCCGCCATTTCCATTTCCTCAGTGTATTCAACTCCCTCCTGTCTTAATTTCTCCAAGTCTTGTTTGTTTTTCAGTTTATTGTTTACAAATCTGTAGAATAGTTTTGGTTGATCTTTACACTTTTCTATGATATCTTTTTCATATTTTCTCTTTTCCTCTGTGCACATTTGTACATATTCATTTCTATAACAGGTATATATTTTCCATTTTTCAGGTCTTCTGTCTTTTTTCCATCTTGTCCAGGCTTTGTCTCTTTTGTCTTTTAACTCCCTACAACTTTTGTTGTACCAGCATTTTACATATTCTTTTTCTTGTTTTTGTCTTGGGACATACTTTTCCACTCCTTTTTTGTACATTTTTGTCAAAATATTCCATTTCTCTTCTACTGTTGTTTCTTCTTTGTATATTCCTTCCCAGTTTTCCTTTTGAAAGAATTCTCTTATTTTATCAAAGTTTGTTTTTTCATACATCATTCTTCCTTTTCTGTATTGTTAATTTCTTTTCATATATTTTTCTTCATTAAGTTCCAGTTCAATCAATATGTGGTCACTTTTACTTATTGGTGTTTTATATTCAATTTTGTCCACTATTCTAGGTTCGGATGTAATTACTAGGTCTAGTTTCGATGGCTCTTCTTCATTTCTATACCTAGTGTTCTCCTGTATCCATTGTGTCATTGTATGGTCAGTAACCATCTCAAGTAGAGCGTTTCCCCATGAGCCGTCTCCACCCTTTACTGTCATTTCTTCCCAGCAGATTTCTTTGCAATTAAAGTCGCCCACCATAACTATTTTTCCTCCCTCTTCCATTATCTTGTTTAATGTTATCTTTGTGTCCTCTAACATACTTTTATGTTCACTCTCTTCCCATGAGGCTGTTTTTGGGGGCACATAATTTATCACAAACTTTCTGTTCTTCTTATCTCTGTCTTCTACTTCCATCATTATCATCTCTACTGTATTCTTTCCATATGTGACACACTTCACGTTTATATCCTTCTTAGTCAGGAACATAACTCCACCCCTTGCTTTGTCTCTCTGTTTTTAATCCAATAATTATATGCATCATGTCCTACACTGTTGGGTGGTATTGGACCTTTTAATTTTGTTTCTACAATTCCCATTATGTCTGGTTCTTTTTCTTTCAAATAATCATTCAGCTCATTCAATCCTGTTATTAATCCATCTATATTTGTGTAAGACACTCTTAGTTTTCTGCCACTTCCATTGTGTTCTCTGTTTCCCTTTTGTTTTTCTCTTGTATGTCGACTTTCTTTAGTCTCATATTCACTACTCTCCAATAGAATCTCTCTTTTTCTGACTCCGTTCTTATCTCGTTTTTTTCCTTTGCTTCAAGTCTTTTCTGTTTTTCTTCCTCTCTTTCCTCTTTATTCATTTCCCTTTTTATCCATACCTTTTTATATTGTTCACTTGTTGCTAGTTTCCCTGTTTTGGATAAGATATTCTCAGCCGTAGTTTGTGACCTGAATTTAATCTTGATTGGTCTGGTCTTGTCTGTACTATATTTCCCTAGCCTGAATTTCTCTTCGATTTGTTTAATTATTTCTGGTTCATCTTCCTGAACTAATTCTAGTATATTTCTTACTTTTTCCTTTTCCTTTTTGATTCTTGTGGTTCTATCTGGGTTATGTTTCTCTTCCATTCCTAATATAATTATACATTTCTTTTTGTCTGCTAAGTCTCTTACTATATTCTCCTTCTGTCTCATCACTTTAATAACTGAGTTTTCAGTTTGTTCATTCATTTGCTGTCTGATTATGTCAGTGAATGCAACTTTGCTATTTTCTTGAATTTTTTTCCAACCCTCCTTGTTCTCCTTATTATTCTCCTTTAATATTTTATTCTCATCTTTTACTTCTTTTAACTGTTTTTTTAATTCTTCAATTTCCTTAGTTAAGTTTTTGTTCAACTTCTCTAGTTATTCCAATTTTTCAACTCTCCGTATAATATTGTTAGTATGACCGAACCTACGTTCCAAGTCCTCGATCATCTTATCGACCTTCTCTTCTAGTCTTGTCAGTCGGGGGGGGTTTGTGTCCCCCCCACCCTCTTTAAATCCCTGGAAAATATTCTCATCACCTTCTACTGTATTGCTCTTATCTATACTTCTAATCTTTACATTTTTATTAGACATTTCATCGTCGTCGGGGGGCCTTTTGTTTACCTTTCGCCTGTCTGCCTGGGCCAAGTCTACTCCTTCCTCATTTCCTTCCATTTCCCTCAGTAATCCCTCCCCTTTTCCTCTTTCTCTACTTTCCTACTACTCCACGAGCAATTTCCCCCCCACCCTGTAAATACAATAGGCACTTCTCTTTGCGTTGGGATCCACAAAACTTCAATTTTCTTCAGAACGTCTTCTAAGCCGTCCATTCGTTGAAGTGTGTGTGTGTGTGTGTGTGTGTGAGTGTGTGTATTTATTTATATATATATATATATATATATATATATATATACATACATGTATAGTTACATTTCCATTTGCTTTCATTACTTATGAAATAAAGTATTGGTGTGCATGTCATGTAAGAAACAATGTTTCATGATAGTATTTGCAATGTATAAAAAATGGGTCTTTCATGATTGTACTTGCAATATATAAGAAACAATGGGTTTTTCATGAGTGTTCCTGCAGTGTATCCGGTTGTCTTTATGATAACAAGGGTAATCCTTGTCTTGTATTTCATAGACTGGAAATCTACAGACCAATAATATTGAACAACAGTCGTTGGGCACTCCCATAGATTTCTTTGAGAAGAAACGTTGGGATATTGTCTGTTTTGAATTTTTGCGGGTAGGAGGAAGGGAAGGAGAGGAAGAGTAGAAATCGCCATATATCAGTTCTTTTTGTAAGGAAAGGGGGGAAAGGTAGTAGAAGTTGATAGACCTCGGAGCCGGAGCGGAAAGAATACCCTCTTTGGACCGTTCACACAGATGGAGGTATAGGCGTTGACAGGACTTAAGACGAGCAGCGGAGAGATCATTCCTTCCGACGATTCGTTTCGTCGAACTGCAGCAATCAGATATCGATGGTTAGTCTCTGATATCTTAATTTCAACCATCTGTTAAAGTATATTTTATGCATTTGTAGGAATAAAGTACTGTACACTTGAACACATTTTCTTAGTGAGAGGGGGATAAGCATTTAGATCAAGATAATGTGGTTAGATTGTAAATCACTTATGAACTAATATTCTTCTAACAGCTAGGGTCGCAGGTCGCCCTTATATGTATAAAAAGACGTTCCAATATATTTGTGCTCAAGCAATAATGGTAAGATTATGTAAAACATACAATAATACATTACAGAATAATTTTCATCCTAAATACACAACTTGAAAAATATTTACAGATGTATACATTTCGTGTCACATCTCGACATTGATAACACTGTATATTCAGTATGATCGTTTGAGGTTTGAGTGACACTAAAAATAAATGGTGACACGTAATATATAAAAGATAAGAAAGAAATATGAAAAGTAAGTCTGACCAACTATCACACACTGTCTTGCGAAAGTTCGATCTGTTCGACAACTTCACTGTGCCTTGTGTGTGTGTGTGCATATACAGTATATATTTATATATATATATATATATGTGTGTGTGTGTGTGTGTGTGTGTGTGTGTGTGTGTGTGTGTGTGTGTGTGTGTGTGTGTGTGTGTGTGTGTGTGTGTGTGTGTGTGTGTGTGTGTGTGTGTGTGTGTGTGTGTGTGTGTGTGTGTGTGTGTGTGTGTGTGTGTGTGTGTGGAAGTATGAGTGAAAATTGAGCAAAATATAGGGCTACAAAGTGCATCAGAGCAATTCTACATGAAAAATTAATAGACTGATAGACCCACATTGCTTAGAACATCAAGTGGTAGAGAAAGCCCACATGTTGTACGTAAAAGCCAGTAGTGAGATTATACCTTAGATTTGTGAGTTTTCAATGAGAGTTGCGAAGTTGGCGAGACAGAGAGAACGATCTAATCTATGGCAAACTTTGTTAGATCTGGAGATAAACTTCGAAGTATAACAGGAGTATATTGATTGCCTGAAGAGGGGTTGCAACAATATTGAGAACGCTTACACACATCCAGAAGTACAGTATAGCTAACAAGAATTTTTTTAGGTAATTTTACGGAATTCTAAGTGTGAAAATGAGCACTTGGTTAATTTACAATAATTTCATTTGATATGGTCATACATGCCGAGGTGAATGAATAGTGGTTGGACTGTAAATATTTTTTTTTTTTTCTTTTTTTAAGATGGAAGTAGGGGACGAATAATGAATAGAGAGAGAGAAAGTAAAATCTTTAGTAGATTCTTTTCCATCAGCATTCACTTTCTGCTAGTGTGAGTTAAGTAATTCTACATCTATATGACACCCAGTTACAAAAAGAAAAATATGTTAGGGGAATCAGATAGAAAATTTAGAAAGTATGGGGACTTTAAAGGCTACCAGGGAATCAGATTGCGCGAATTAAATAAAACTCGTAGACGACTATAGAAGTTTCCCTCGTTTGAATACTTTCACCTAACAACAACCAAAATGAAAATGAGATGTTATTCGAGAGTAGATTTATTTTCGATCTCTCCAGATATATATATTTGTGGTGTGAATGTGATGGGCCAATGTTCGCAATGTGTAAGAGGTGCTGGAGTATTGGCACCAGGGGGAGACGGGCTTTGGCGTCAGGGTCGACATTTCTTGAGTAGGGTATAATGGACGAAGACGTGTGTGGAGTAATAATGGAAGGATGTGTGACAATTAGACGGTTAAGGAGTAGGTAGTGTAGTACGTAGTTGATAAGAGTGTGGATAGGAAATAGGCATCTATTCACAAGAAGGGCGTCCGACATAGGGTGAGTATTTTTTTTTTTTTTTTTTTTGGGGGGGGGGGGGCATATTATAACCTATCTAAGCGCATGCACTACATCATGGCGGAGACTGGGCTTACCGGAGGAGAATCTCTTTGGTTTCTTTCAGCGGCGGCGCCAAGGGGGGGCTTGGGGGGGGGGCTTTAGCCCCCCCCAAAAGTGGCCAGCCCCCCCCAAAAGTGGCCAGCCCCCCCATTAGCCTCCCCAACTGAAATGAGCAAATTGAAAATTTAAAACACTCATTAAAATAATTTTATTAAGTGGAAATTTTAATGGCCAGGGCTAAAAATTTGTCAGCCATTGCGCTAGCCCTACCATTAACCCCCTCCCCATCTGAAATGGGGACAATATATGTGTATTGTTACGGCGTTAAGCAAGTTCAACTGTTTTCATTAAATATGACCCACGCCTTAAATCACCTGTAACCCGATGTAGAAATGTCACACATTACAGATAGTCTATCTGTAATGTGTGACATATATATGCATAGCCTATCTGAGATAGGTTATGCTATGAATCAGGGCGTGGCCAGGCGACAATAGTATTCCCAAAGTATATGGACTAGGGGTTCTCAAGGTGGTCGATATTGACCCCGCAGGGGTCGATGAATAGCCAGGGGGTCGAAAAGGGGTCGATGAATAATCAGGGGGTCGGTGAATGTTTACTAGAAGAGACCATTTGAAAATAATTTCAAACTACAAAATTATACTGTATTAATGATTATGCTAATAAACGTTTTTAGTTAATACCAATCATTGCTTTAATACCGACAATATAAAAATACTTTATAGTAGGTTAGAATACATTATTGTAGTGGAATTTATATATATATATATATGTATATATATATATATATATATATATATATAATATATATTTATATATATATATATATACATATATACATATAATATATATATATATATATATATATATATATATATTTTTTTTTTTTCTTTCTTTGACGCACCCAAGTTATATTGCATTTGACCTCTGTCATACTCCAAACATCATCATAGTCCCTAACTCTTAAACTTTTCTTCGCATTCATTCTTATCCTCTACCCACGTTTATTTTTTCTCTAATACTTGAGATGGTGCCAATATGAATGGATCGTATTGTCACGTATCACGAATTGTTCACGTTAAAGTCGTCGGCCATGCACGTACTTTCTTCCTACCCCCCCCCCCTTGATCGCACAGCTGCGTCCAAGTTGACACAGACAGTAGGTCAAGCTATGGTCAGATCAAGGGCGTCTTTTGTTAATTGCTCTCAGGTCAAGACCCGGGGACGTTAGCATTCGCGGCGTCATATTGCCAAGTCGTATGATTTTTTCTTCTTATTGTGATACGTTCTTTCTTTTGTCTGTGAGACCAGATTTCTTGCAACTGGTCTTTTGGGTATCTCTGTTAATCTTTACTATTTGTCAAGACGTAAGCTGCGTCGTACTGATATTTTTGTATCTTTATTTAATCGCCAGGCTGACTGGCCAGACATGCATGAGAGTTACCATATGATACCCTATTTATTTGTACACATATTTTTGTGTTAGCATTAAGATTTATTATTATAAAGGTATACTTTTCTTGTGTATGTGATAAGGCTTGAAAGGCTTGTATAGTGGATTAGGCTTCTATGCCGTTTTTCAAAGTAGGATAGGAAAAAACTTCCTGTTTGTCCTTTTCGGCCTTTGATGGCTCCATGGGCCTATCAGGTCACTTCCAACCCTTTAAAAGGGGTGCTTCCTAGCTTCTTTCATTCTTCACTTTCATCGGGCCGACATCGGCCGTGGTCTACGTGGGAGACATTTCCCCCCCATCACCTAAGGGTGTGTAAGGTATGTACTCACGTTTTTTTTTTTTTTTTTTTTTTTTTTTTTTTTTTTTTTTTTTTTTTTTTTTTTTTTTTTTTTTTTTTTAGGAAGTTTATCCTTAGCACCCAAACTAAGTTTAGGATCCCCTTTTGAGATTAGAATTTGAATCTGGTGTGTGTCGTGTAGGCTTTGACCAGATTTTCTTAATCCCGTTGGTTTCATTCCTTTAAGGGGGTTAAGTTAGATTGAAATAAGACGTGTCAATTTTGGGTAATTTGGTCTTGTCAATCTGTTCTCGTGGGTGACCTTTAATTCCGCTCCTAGTCCCGTGGATTCAGTACCTTTTGGGCTAGGTTTCTGTTTAACTCCACCCTTTTTAATTTACTTACGTGTACTTCATTACGGGGGTTTTACTAGTTGTTAGGTCACATTTCTTGGGTAATTTGAATTTAGGAGTGTCATTCTGGCTTTGTACTTTTCTGGCCCTTACGTGATCTGTTTTACCTTTTATTTTCCACAAGTGTTATTTTTCACAACATTGATTTTTGTTCATTTCTAATTTCTTAATTGGGTTCTCACGCGAATTTTGTACTCTGTTTAATTCTTCTGATAATTTATTACTAAAAAGTGATATTTCTGTAACAATTAGGGCTTTCGTTGTTTGTAAATAAACATTTAAAACGAATCATTCTCTTTACGAACCTGAATACCGGTGGCGACTGGGATTGGGATTGGAAGGAATAAAATTAAAAACAAAATAAATCTAAATTCATAGAAAAATTTCTCTCCTCCCTCCGTGGGTTATGACAGTATTTATATGGAAAACCAGATATAACTGATATTAATGTCTAATGAGACTGAGTAATTTTTTAAAGACGCAATAGATGAAATCAATTCAAACTAGTTAAATAAAATCAATTGAAATTTAAATTTTACAGCCTTCGTTGTCCGTGCAAGTTTGGTATGTAGTGTTCATGAGCAAGATGCATATTTCAGGCGAAATTACGTTCTTGGGAACTATAAACTACAATCAGTTTGATTGGAAACACTTTGAGGAATCTCGTGGTTATTATTCATGCGGTTTCAGTTTGGTTGGTTGTGGGTTTGTGATTTTGTACATACTGAGGTTTTTCAACTTACTGTTTCAGTCTTGTAAATCGTTTTCCCCACATGGAGATGATTTCACTTCATGTATCTGTTTTTATATTGTGGTGCTGCTACTGATATATGGGCATTTTTATGCATAATTATACAAAAAACTGTATATGTACTTTCCACTGTTCTTGTTTCGTTGTGAAGCACATGCTTTTTCTTAATTTCACAGCTCCATTAATAACTAAACAGGCTCTTGTTTCTTAAGGATGTTTTCTATTCGTTTAGTGGTTGTTGCTCGTAGCACATTAGCGCAGGGGGACCCGCTCGGTTTCGAGTCCAATATTACCAATATTGGATTTTAAACGAATCCAGCGACCCTATCAAGAAGACCCTGTTACTATACTATAAATGTTGTTATTTGATGATAGTGATATTGAGAACGCCAATAATTTTTTATATGAATTTTGGGTTAAAAGACAAAGAGGAAAGATAGAAATGTTAAAGAAGAAATATTAATCTCTTCTTAGAGAATTAGAATAAATATAAAATTTAATAAGCTAAACATATTTTTGTAACAAAAGTCATATAAAGGATGGAATATTTATACAAATATTTAACCTAAACTGTAAGAGGCCGGTAGATAGAGGTAGACATTTAGGTAGATCGAGAGGTAGGTGAAACGATATGTAAATTTCATTCGGTTGTTATGATACAATGGACGAGTGGAAATTGCGGAAAGTTGCATATTCTAGCTTACCGTCCTGTGTTTGTAAATACAGATTAGGATATCGAGAGGTGCTGATGTTGTGAATGTAAACACAGAGCTCGTTCTGCTGCGACAAACTGCTTGCGTAAACAATATCGCTTGAAACAGTATAACAGTCTTTCTGATTGGAGAATAAGGTGGAGGAGAAAAATTATTAGTTCATGGAGGTAAAGCCACGCCCTAAAAGGGTGGCACTTATTTGTAACGTTTAAAGTTATTGGATGACTTAAATAGTGACGTCGGAGCAGAAGTGGCTTGGTGGGATGAACAGGGATCCTGGGAGGGAGTCCCTTGGTGTAGCTCGAAGAATCAAGTGTATTACTTAGAAGAAAAGAAGAAAAGAAAACTATATCTCTATTTTAATTCAACCCATCAAGAAACTCTAATAACTGATTATAGAAGATTTGGTGGAAACATACTTTAGAGAAGGAGGAGACATGGGGCCTACGGATGAATAACACTAGTGACTAAGTGTTAGTGGCAGCGAAGCTAACATAAACTAACCTAACCGAACCGAAGCTAATTTAGTTAATTCAGTTAAAACCTAACCTAAACTAAACCTAACCTACCAAATGTATTTCCCAATGATGACAATTGACGAATGAGTCACGAAGTCTATAAGTGGTCTGAATGAGCGAGGGCCGAATGAGCCACGAAAATTAATACAATTTCTGATTGTTAATGTGTTATGTATAGGGCCTATAGTACTTAAAGAAAAATTCGTCCCACCCTCATTTTTAATCATGTGTTCTATTTTTCTGTATAGGTCATGGATCGCTTCCTAATTCCCCACAAGAGGCAACGAGTTAATGACGACGATCAAGAACCATGTATCTATAGTTCTACTGAAAATCCGGAGTTGGAAGAGAATGTGGATGATGACGGTACCCAGAAAAACACAAGACGTCCTCCAGGTCCAAACGACATCAGCCTGCTGCCAGATAATGGTCCTACCTGTCCTGATTTGAAGAAATATCCTTCACACATGCAAGGTGGTCAGACAAGATCATTTAATAAACGATGGCACCAACAATATTCTTGGCTTGAATATTCCGTGGTCAAAGATGCAGCTTACTGTTTTGCGTGTCATTTTACAACTTCCCATCTTGGTCGAGCTGAACAATCATTCACCCACGACGGATTCAAGAATTTGAAGAAGGCAACTATGTTTCTGAAGGCTCATGATACTTCAGCTTGTCATAAATTTGTGATGCAAGCTTGGGGAGAATTAAATTTGCAGAAAGTTACAGGGGCAACAATTTATCAAGCCATTGATGCCGGGCATGCCAAGACAGTGGTGGAAAATCGGCGGTACATTAGAGCAGTTATTGATGTACTTCTCTATACAGCATGTCAAAATGTTGCCCAGAGAGGGCACAGAGAAGGGGTTGAATCCGACAATCGAGGAAACTTTTTGGAATTACTTAATGTGCTAGCCAAATATGATCATACAGTTGCAAAAAAAGTTAACGATCCCGGGAATTCAAAATATACTCACCACGATGTACAGAATGAATTATTTGAAATAATGGCAGGTATGATCAGAAAGGAGATAAGTGATGAGGTGAAACAAGCAGAGCACTTTGTCATCATGGTAGACAAAACTAAGGATATAGCGAAGAAGGAGTAGATCCCTATTGTTGTGAAGTATCTCCATGATCAGGAGCTTCATGAAGAATTCTTGGATTTCACACCGGCTGAAGGTCCTTGGTGTAGAATCTTTACTCCAGAGGATAAAAGAAACTTTAGCCAAAAGTAAAATTGACTACAGTACCTGTGTCGGTCAGTGCTATGATGGAGCGGCAGTTATGTCGGGTTGCACCAATGGGGTCCAAGAAAGATTCAGAAGAGATGTTTCACAGGCTGTATACATCCACTGCTATGATCATAGGCTAAACCTCGTTTTAGTTGATTGTGTAAACAATATAAGGTCAATCTCTGAGTTTCTGTCACAACCCAATCACTGTACAATTTTTTCTCCTCGTCGGTGGTGCATCAGGAATTTCTAAAATTCCAAAAGGTGCTGAACCCAGAAAGACCACATAGAGAACTCAAACGGTTATCGGACACCAGATGGGCATGCCAACACTCAACCTGCCAAGCTGTTAAGAGGACCTTACCTACCATCGTTGCAACCCTAAAACATCTAATGGTAGGGGAAAATGTGAACAGGGCCAGTAGAGCAAGGTCACTCACTGCCCTTCTGGATCACCATTTTGTGACGAATCTGGTGTTCATGGAGAGTTTGCTGCATTTGACGAAAACCTTGTCAGATCAACTCCAGTCCCCCGATCTCCAGCTTGCCTCAGCAGTTGATTTGGTTGAAGCGGTGATGTCTAGTTTCACAGAGATTAGAAACGAAGAGAGCTGGGAGCAACTACGAAATCATGCTGAAGAATTGTGCCAGACTGTAGGGATTCGCAGACAACTTGCGCGTCAGAGGCAAAGGGCAGCCCCACGATAAATGGATGAGTTTGTCATAACATCCGGCATAGGACAAAATGATGATTCGAATGACTCCGATGTTACCAAGAGACGGATTTACTACTCTGTGATAGACAAGTTTCTCTGTGAGTTGAGATGAAGGTTTTCCGGCGATGCATGTCAGGTACTTATTGGAGTATCTGCCCTCAACCCAAATCATCCAACCTTTCTGAACAAGGAAAAGCTATCAGGAATGGCTGCAAATTACGGGGTGGAGGACAAAGATCTATCCGTAGAGCTGCACCAACTAAGAGGGTTGATTGCCAGAAAGCAGGAGCAGGGAATGGAAGTGGACACACCTATGCAACTTGCCATCATGCTCCAACCGTACAAAGATACATTCATAGATTTGTATAAGCTAGTGCGTATTAGTGTTACTCTTCCAGTTAACTCAGCATCATGTGAAAGGACCTTTTCGTGCCTAAAGCAACTGAAAACCTACTTGCGTAACAGTAGCGGTGACAAACGTACCAGTAATCTTGGAGTATTAAACATCAATTCCTAAAAAGCAAAGATGTTAGACAGGGATATGATTATCAATGCATATCATTTTATAGTAGATGGAACGATGTATTTCCTGAGATATATCATCATGAGTTTCTCTTTTTTTTTTTTTTTTTTTTTTACTTTATCTGTTTATGATTGAAATCCATGAAATGTCAAAACATCAAGGATTTACTGGCTTTTTCATATGGAGGACATTGAATGAACAAATCGTGTATTTCTATCTATTTTTAAAACTATTCTTAAGGAACAACTTGCAAAATATGTAAATAGTTTCTAGGGAAGTGCTTATGTTTCAAAAGTGTTTGTTCAGCTATATATGAATTTCATTTTCATTCATATAAATGTTTTACAAACCGTAAAACCTTTTTGTTTTTGTTTTTATTTCAATTTTAGTTTATTCGACAATTGAAGAAATATAGCCTACTTCAAGTAATGTTTCATGAAGCAATTTATACAGACGTTTATGCTACATGGGTTAAAAGGGTAATTAGATGCCAGGGCCCACGGTACTATATAAGAAGCTTTTGAATTTCCACATTGGCCCTGAATTTCCTATGGCATGTAATGCATGATGAATTGGTCACGGTAAAAATATACACTAATTTCCTTCCTTGCCCAATTACATAATTTGATGATTGGCAGACAATTGTAGCCAAGCCCTTCCTTACTTAATTATTGTATATGTATCTCCTTTATTGTATATGTCATACTTCATTATTATACATGAGTACTTAATATCAACATATATCTATTGTAAATGTTTTGTATAAGTAAGCCTATGTAGTCATTACAATATAAGTGCCCTATACATAATTATATAACCGAATATACATACGTCATTAGGCGTACGCTAAACGCGTATGCGTCTATGCCAATTGTACACGTCGTAGAATTAAGGAACTAAATATATGTTACCCTTAACCATTTTGCATGCATATTCATCATTATATATAATTGTTCTCTTGTTGCTGTATATTTCTATGTATATACCTAGATATGTTAGTATGTATTGTTTTGCCCAATCTTTTTCCCGCCTAGCAACAATGTAACAGAAAGTAGGCCACGGGCGCGTCTGATGCCCAGCTAGGCCCCCCAAGCATTCGCTTGTGACAGATCACTTCCTGTCTTACTTGTGTGTAGATCTCCGCAATAAACTTCTACCAAAATACTGCGTGTTTGGCACTTACCACAGTGGTGACCCCGGAGTGACCGTGCCCAAGTGACCCTAATACCCAGTGCTCCATACCTAAGTGATTTAGGGTCATACACATTACGTGGTTAAGTGCCTATGCGTATTAATAAACTGTGACTCGGCATGCGCATGGAACTACGCATTTACGAACTTCAAAATGCGCAAGAAATAATCGGAGTGTGCGGCATTGTTCAGTTCTGATCTACACGCAACACGTATACGATACACAACACGTATACTGGGAAACATCCGACAACAACAACATGAATTCCCCTTCTCCGCCTACAACCACTGCAGCCACTTCAACGACGACAGCAGCAGCAGGAAGCACTTCTTCCTCTACGCATTCCACGACTTCCGCCGCCGTCGCCGTTCGACCTCCACCATTCGACGAAGCATCGCCGGCAAGATGGTTTTCGTTGCTAGAGGCGCAATTTGCACTAGCTAACATAACCGTCCCCCAAACTAAGTTCAACCATGCACTTGCGAACTTAACCATCCCTGTGCTCAACCAGCTCGACGACGATGTCGTTACTTCCGGTGACTACGACCGCTTGAAGAAGGCGCTAATCGACGTCCTTACCAGGTCTCCGCCGGAACTCTTCGATGCCTTGGTCCACCAGAACAATATCATGTATGATAAGCCGACGACCTTCCTACGAGAACTTCGCACCATAGGTAAGCAACTCGGTGTCGACGACGACTTCATCCGCCTAAAGTTTTTACGTGCAGTGCCAAGTGACATACGACCACTACTTGTTACACATGCCGGTTCCCTAGATGAGTTGGCCCGTGTTGCTGATACTCTCATCGCCCATGGCCACGGAAACAAAGGGATAAGTGCGTCATCAGTGAACAAGCCTGTGCCAAGGGCTCCACGGAGTGATAGTGTGCCAGTGTTTCGTAGTGGTAACCCCACTACACGTGTTTCAGTACCCACTACCTTACCACTCGGATTAACTCCCTTCTATGACGGTCAAAGACCACGAGTGTGCCGTTACCACCTCTTCTACGGCAACAGTGCTAGAACTTGCAAACAATGGTGCATATTGTCCCACACTAGTGCTAACGTGTTGCCTAGTTCACGTCCTAATTCACGCCCTAACTCACGTTCTTCATCCCCAGGACCTCAGCTTAACACGTCGGGAAACTTGATGGGCAGTCTGTAGAAGTATCCCTTGCAACCGCAGGACTGCCTCTCGTCATTAGTGCCACTATAGGTTGCAAGAACTATGAATTCCTTATAGATACCGGTTCTCAAGTCTCGCTTATTCCCTATGACCCAAGTTTATCTCCACTGCTCCGTTCCACGGTAGTACAACTTACTACTGCTTCCGGTACCCGTATTCGTACGTATGGTGAAGTCGACGTGGAACTTGGGATTCGACGTATCAGACGTTCTCTCCCATGGTCCTTCGTCGTTGCTGATGTTGTCCGCCCAATTCTTGGTACCGATTTTTTAACCCATAATTCACTAGTAGTTGATTGTAGAAATCGCCTCCTCTCTGATCCTTCCACTGCATGCACCATTCCCCTTAAGGCTTCTCCTCTCCCTATCTCTTCACATGCGGTACATTATGGGGATATTGATTCAAGAGCCATTGCTCTTCTTTCAAAATTCCCCGTACTTACCGCGCCCCGACAACTGTCTGATCCTCCACCAGTAGAAACTACAACCTATCATCATATTGATACAGGTGATTCTTCCCCTATATCCTTTAAAGTAAGGCCATTGACAGGTGAGAAGCTCAAAGCTGCCAAGGATGAGTTTCAATTTTTGCTTAATGCAGGGATCATACGACGCTCCAACTCACCTTGGGCGTCCCCACTTCATGGTTCCCAAGAAAGAACCACATTCCTGGAGACCTTGCGGAGATTACCGAGGTCTCAACAATGTAACTGTAAATGACAAATATCCCATACCACACTTGCGCTCTCTCACCATGTCACTTAAGAATAAGGTTATATTCACTAAGTTAGACTTACAACGTGCATATCTGCAAATTCCTGTAGCTGAACAAGATATTCCTAAGACTGCGATATGCACGCCATTTGGTTTATTTGAATTTTTGTACATGCCCTTTGGATTGAAAAATGCCGGAGCCACTTTTCAGCGCTTTATAGATACCCTCTTAGCTAACGTAAGCAACACGTTTACGTACCTTGATGATGTACTGATTGCTAGTGAGACCCTTGAAGAACATATTTCAGATGTTCAAACTGTTCTTTCTATTTTGGCTCGGCATAACATGCGACTTTCTCTTGACAAATGTCAATTTTTCAAGTCAAACCTTACCTTTCTCGGTTACGAGATTAGCTCACAAGGGATTAAGCCACCTAAAGACCGTACTACGGCCATTTCCGATTTCCCTTTGCCTCAGACTTCACAGGCTTTGCGCCGTTTCATGGGTATGATAAATTTTTTTCGGCCCATGATTCCTAATTTTGCAACCGTAGCCTATTCCCTTACTGAGCTTCTTAAACAATATCCTTCTTCAAAGTGTCTCACTTGGACTGACGCAGCAAAGGACTCCTTCAATAATTTGAAGCAAGCCTTACTGGACTGTCCAACCTTAGCTTACCCTTCCCTATTACCGACAAACTACCAACTCGTGACTGACAGTTCAAGCCTAGCCGTTGGCGCCGCTCTCTATCAAGTTATAGACGGCGAGCCAACGCCCCTAGGATTCTACTCGAAGAAACTCTCTGACGCACAACGCATCTATTCCACCTACGACCGCGTGTTATTAGCTGCTTACCTCGCAGTTTTGCATTTCAGGACTCTCATTGACGGACATACAGTTACCCTATTTCTTGACCACAAACCCCTCGTAGCTGCCTTTTACTCTAAATCTCTTGCTAAAACTGACAGACAACAACGACAACTCTCTGTTCTTTCTGAATACGTTTCTTCAGTCGAGTACATTCGTGGCGAAATCAACGTCGTCGCTGATTGCTTATCTCGCACGTCATGCGCTGTTACACTCGACGCTTTTGACTTAAGTGGCATCGCTCAAAGTCAGACAACAGATGACGAACTGGAAACTTTCAAGCCTAGACTCTCTAAATTCCCTTTACCCTCAGATTTAACACTCTGGTGTGATACCTCTACTAACACTCCTCGACCTTTTGTTCCATTACCCTTACGTAATGACGTAGTCTCTTCTTTGCATAACCTTTCTCATCCTGGTGTTCAGTCCACCTCTAAGTTGGTCAAACAACGTTACTTCTGGCCACACATTGACAGAGATGTAAAGACATTTGTAAGACAATGCCTTAGGTGTCAACAGTCTAAGACTACCCGCCACACTTCCTCTCCTGTTTCTCCTATATCTACTCCTACTGACCGCTTCCAATCAGTACACATCGACATTGTAGGACCGTTGCCCCCTGCTACTCTTCCTAACTATCCTTACCCTCTCCCATACAAATACTTGTTGACTTGCATTGACCGAGCTACTCGTTGGACTGAAGCAATTCCCCTCATTGACACTACTGCCACTTCTGTAGCAATCTCTTTTGTAAATGGCTGGATATGCCGTTTCGGTGTTCCACTTCATGTCATCACGGATAGAGGTTCCCAATTCGAGAGTGAACTTTTCTCTAAGCTTTCATCTATCATTGGTTTCCACCATATGCGTACTACTAGTTATCACCCTCAAGCTAACGGCATGATTGAACGTTTCCACCGTTCTCTGAAATCAGCTCTCCGCGCTAGGCAAGATAACTGGTTTTACTCCTTACCTATCGTCCTTCTTGGCTATCGCATGACACCTCACGTCACCAAATTTTCCCCATTTACCGCCGTTACTGGCGCTCACATGTTATGCCCTTCTGTTGCCATTACTCAGGAACACACCCACTCCTCGGATGACACAACCATCCTCCGTCTCATCAAGGAAATGCAGTCTGTCAATTTCCAAGATCTTGCATCCGGTGACTGCCATACACCACCTCCACCCTATCTCCCTCACGACCTTCACTCTTGCTCTAAAGTTTGGTTACGAGTCGACAGAATTCGTAAGAGTTTGGAGGCTCCGTACTCTGGTCCATATGACGTCATACGACGTGAACCTAAGTACTTCATCCTTAACCTACCTCAAGGCGAAACCTCAGTTTCCATTGATCGTTTGAAACCAGCTTTCCTCCCTGTTTCTCCTCGCCCTAAGACCCGTCTCCATGTAACCCCAGACATACCCTCAACACCTTCCACTCCTCCTGTTCCTACTTCATCCACTTCTGACACTTCAACTGTCATCCCACCGAATCCCATACCACCCACAAGTGCCAATGACCTTGGCCACCCTATCACCTCTTCCCCTCCCTCCCACCCTCATACTTCCGCTCTCCCATACAAAAGTCGCTCAGGCAGGGCAGTCAGATTTCACAATAAATCTGATTTTTACTACTACTAAAGACTTTCTTTACTGACGCTACGCTCTCAAGGGGGGAGTAATGTAGCCAAGCCCTTCCTTACATAATTATTGTATATGTATCTCCTTTATTGTATATGTCATACTTCATTATTATACATGAGTACTTAATATCAACATATATCTATTGTAAATGTTTTGTATAAGTAAGCCTATGTAGTCATTACAATATAAGTGCCCTATACATAATTATATAACCGAATATACATACGTCATTAGGCGTACGCTAAACGCGTATGCGTCTATGCCAATTGTACACGTCGTAGAATTAAGGAACTAAATATATGTTACCCTTAACCATTTTGCATGCATATTCATCATTATATATAATTGTTCTCTTGTTGCTGTATATTTCTATGTATATACCTAGATATGTTAGTATGTATTGTTTTGCCCAATCTTTTTCCCGCCTAGCAACAATGTAACAGAAAGTAGGCCACGGGCGCGTCTGATGCCCAGCTAGGCCCCCCAAGCATTCGCTTGTGACAGATCACTTCCTGTCTTACTTGTGTGTAGATCTCCGCAATAAACTTCTACCAAAATACTGCGCGTTTGGCACTTACCACACAATAATACCCCATTCATAGACATCTAATCCAGCTCAAGAAACCCAAAGTACCGTGTAATTTTTTGCAACCTAAGTGGAATAGCAGCTCGGTGAAGTGATAATAATAGACCTCCAGCAGTGGGTTTGGAAACTCGATATACCTCACTCGAACAATAGACAAGTGAGGTTAGAAAATCAACTTTTTTACCGGAATCAAAACAGCATGGCATGCCTCCCATGTTCAGATGTTCGTGCATGATTATCATCTGAGTTTATTTTCTGAGACCACCCCCTCGTCAACATGTCGAGTCCCTCCTCAGCCCCCAACAAAAACTCCTAGCAGAGCTCCCGTCAGGGCGGTGCCCCTGGACCCCACCAAGGATCCTAGGCCGGCCCCTTTGACCCCATGCCGGACCTTGGACTACGCCTTTCGGATTGCCGCTAACGCTGAAATTATAGTACTATAAGCCACCCCAAAAAATTTCTCAGCCCCCCCTTAGCCTCCCCAACTAAAAATTCCTGGCGCCGCCGCTGGTTTCTTTCGACGGAAATGGAGACGTGGTGGTGTGCCTAAAGAAAGCCGAGTTGGTAGCTGAATTGACTAATGTCGGGAATGTGGCGAGCTTTATAGCGCTCAATTTGGATGGCGATGTATTAGCAATCTACCTCGAAATGCGGGAGGTCGATCAAAAGGACAGGGCAAAAATATATGCCAGGCTGAGATAAGCTTTCGCGCAGAGTATGTTCAGCGCATATGGTCAGTTATCCAAATTACAATGGGCCGGCGAGCAAGTTGACGTATTTGCTAATGACTTCCGGAGGCTAGCAGGACTAGCTTGATAGAAGGATGGGTGGCTAGAGCAGGCAATTAAGTTGGCATTTGTGAATGGGTTTCCTGACAACATACCTGCAGAATTACAGCAAATAACGGACACCAAAAAAGCAAGTATAGACACCTTGGTAGCACGTGCTAGAATTCTGACGAGGGCGGGAAGAAGCAGGCACCTGGTTAGAAATACAGCTGAGCAACTGGCTGTAGCTACAGCTGAACGACCAGCGGGCAACTTTGAACAGTATCGATGGCGGAGACGCTTGGCGGAAGAGAGAACCTCGCTGGTTTAGGAGTGACTCTAACAGATATGGGGAGGTGCCCATGATGATGAGATGTTTCAACTGTGGGCGGAGAATTAACTTTACAATGGATTGTGGAGAGATACCGGGGCAGACACTATATTACAAACGTGGTGAACCGGGGCACATTGCAAAAAAAATTGACCAGGGAAACTGATGCGGAGAGATTGTTGCGACGGCGGTTGACCCCATGATGTAGAAAAGGTTTTCCATTATATTATACCAATCGAGGAGAACCAAGTGGGAGGAAGATGAGCAATCGGACTAGTGGACACCGGCTGCTCTACTACGATTTAGAAGGGAAGATAAATGTCTAGTGACAGTCAATGGCAAGAAAGCGAGATGCGAAGGATCTCAGGAAGTCGAATTGGTGGTGGAGGGCATCCCGTTAAGACTGAGAGTATTTGTCCTCAGAGCGATTATGGATGAACTTGAAGTGGTGGTAGGAATGAATGCAATCAGACAGTCTTTGTATCTCGAAGTGTGTGTATTCACCTCGGATCTGCTGCAGTCTCTGTCGAGACAGCCAGACACCACCCTACGGCAGTGAGCTCAGAGCTCATTATTTGCCGATCTCTGGGTAGGTCTGAGACCACTCACACACCACACACCGGGACAGCAAGGTCACAACTCCTTGACTAACGTCCCGTACCTACTCACTGCTAGGTGAACAGGGGTTATACGTGAAAGGAGACAAACCCAATTTATCTCCGCCCGGCCGGGGAATCGAACCCCGGTTCTCTGGCTTGTGAGGCCAGTGCTTTACCAATCCGCCACCGAGCCGCACCGTGTGTGTGTGTGTGTGTGTGTGTGTGTGTGTGTGTGTGTGTGTGTGTGTGTGTGTGTGTGTGTGTGTGTGTGTGTGTGTGTGTGTGTGTGTGTGTGTGTGTGTGAGTATGTGCGTGATTCACCATGGTCTTGGATCACGTGTTGGACTCGTGATCGACAGCTATTTTCCTCCCGGAAGAGAGCTCAGAGCTCATATATGACCGATCTATGGTTAATGGTGTGACCTTACACACATACGCAAACACACACTCATACACACACACACACACACACAGTTTAGATCAAATGAGATATGAAGACGGGACATCACGAGCATAGCTCCCCTTCCCGTAAAATACAACTAGGTAAATACAACTAGGTAAATAAACACACACACACACACACACACGACTCGGTGGCGTAGTTGGTAGATCGCTGAACTGCCACAATAGTGGCCCGCAGTTCTTGGTTCGAATCCTGCCTAGGGCCGAAATTATTTCGGTACCGCTGCGCTTCGGGTCGTTACTCTGACTCTCGTGGGCGGGGAGTTGGGTGTGTGTGTGTGTGTGCAAGGTCATAGCATTACCCATAGATCGGACCTACGAGCTCTGAGTTCTCTTCCGGGAGGGAAATAGCTGTCGATCACGAGTCCAACACGTGATCCAAAGAACAAGTGATATACACACACGTCCGTTGGATGGACGGCGAAGATTGACGTCCTGAAGAAAAAGTGAAATTCTCGTGGATCTCAACGCAAAGGAAATACCTATTGTATTTACAGGGGGGGAGATTGCTCGTGGTGTAGTGGGAAAGTGAGGAAAAAGGAGAAGGGGAGGGATTACTGAGGGAAATGGAAGGAAATGAGGAAGGGGAAGACTTGGTCCAGGAGGCCAGGCGCCTCGTAAACAAGCGAGGGGCCGACCATGATGATTTTGGTGATGGCGGGATTAACAAAAATGTGAAGATTAGAAACATAGACAAGAGTAGTACAATGGAAGGTGAGGATAATAACTTCCAGGGATTTAATGAGGGGGGGGGGCGGATACCAACCTCCCCCGACTGGCAAATCTGGAGGAAAAACTTGAACAAATGACCGAACATTGGGAGATTAGGTTAGTTAGGATAACAAAGACTGCGCAAAGTGTTGAAAGATTGGAAGAACTAGAGAAGGCGAACAAAAGCTTAACTAATGAAATAGAAGAATTAAAAAGACAGTTAAAAGAAGTAAAAGAGGAGAATGAAGAATTAAAGAGGAATAGTAAGGACAACAAAGAGGCCATAGCAAAGGAAGCACAGGGTTGGAAAAAAATCCAAGAAAACAGTAAAGTTGCATTTACTGACATAATTAAACAGCAAATGAAAGAACAAACTGAAGACTCAGTTATTAAAGTGATGAGACAGAAGAGACTTAGTATATAAAAAGAAATGCATAATTATATTAGGAATGGAAGAGAAACATATCCCAGATAGAACCACAAGAATCAAGGAGGAAAATGAAAAAGTAAGTAGTTTACTAGAATTAGTTCAGGAAGATGAACCTGAAATCATGAAACAAATCGAAGAGAAGTTTAGGCTCGGAAAGTATAGTACAGATAAGACCAGACCAATTAAGAATAAACTCTTGTCACAAACGACGGCAGAGAATATCTTATCCAAAACAGGGAAACTAGCAGCAAGTGAACAATATAAAAGGGAATGGATAAAAAGGGAAATGAATAAAGAGGAAAGAGAGGAGGAAAAAATGAAAAGACATGAAGCTAAGGAAAAAAACGAGAACAGAACAGTCAGAAAAAGAGAAATTCTATTGGAGAGTAGTGAATATGAAAGTAAGGAAATACGACATACTAGAGAAAAACAAAAGGGAAACAGAGAATACAATGGAAGTAGCAGAAAACTAAGAGTGTCTTACACAAATATAGATGGATTAATAACAGGATTGAATGAGCTGAATGATTATCTGAAGGAAAAAGAACTGGACATAATGGGAATTGTAGAAACGAAATTAAAAGGTCCACTACCACCCAACAGTGTAGGACATGATGCATACAATTATTGGATTAGAAACAGAGAGACAAAGCAAGGGGGGGGAGTTATGTTCCTGACTAAGAAGGATATAAACGTGAGGTGTGTCACATATGGAAATAATACAGTAGAGATGGTTATGATCGAAGTGGAAGACAGAGATAAGAAGAGCAGAAAGTTTGTGATAGATTATGTGCTTCCGAAAACAGCCTCGTGGGAAGAGAGTGAACATAAAAGTATGTTAGAGGACACAAAGATAACATTAAATAAGATAATGGATGATGGCGGAAGAATAGTTATGATGGGCGACTTTAATTGCAAAGAAGTCTGCTGGGAATTATGACAGTAAAGGATGGAGACGGCTCATGGGGAAATGTTCTACTCGAGATGATTATTGACCATACAATGACACAGTGGATACAGGAGAACACTAGGTATAGAAATCAAGAAGAACCATCGAGACTAGACCTAATAATTACATCTGAACCTAGAATAGTGGTAAAGATTGAATATAAAACACCAATAAGTAAAAGTGACCACATATTGATTGAACTGGAACTAAATCAGGAAAAATACATGAAAAGAAATGAACAATATAGAAAAGGAAGAATGATGCATGAAAAAACAAACTTTGATAAAATAAGAGAATTCTTTCAAAAAGAAAAATGGGAAGGAATATACAAAGAAGAAACAACAGTGGAAGAGAAATGGAATATTTTGACAAAAAATTATAAAAAAGGAGTGGAAAAGTATGTCCCAAGACAAAAACAAGAAAAAGAATATGTAAAGTGCTGGTACAACAAAAGTTGTAGGGAGTTAAAAGACAAAAGAGATAAAGCTTGGACCAAATGAAAAAAAGACAAAAGGCATGAAAAATGGAAAATATACACTTGTTATAGAAATGAATATGTACAAGCGTGCAGAGAGGAAAAGAGAAAATATGAAAAAGATGTCATAGAAAAATGTAAAGATCAACCAAAACTGTTTTACAGATTTGTAAACAACAAACTGAAAAATAAACAAGATTTGGAGAAATTAAGACAAGGAGGAGTTGAATACACAGAGGAAATTGAAATGGCGGAAATTATGAACAACCGTTTTAAATTAGTGTTTACAAGGGAGAACATACAACCTGAAGAGATCGAATGGAAAGAGAAAGTCCCCCCTATGAAAGAAATAGAAGTAACAAGGAATGAAATATTGAAACACTTGAGTAATCTTGATGTCAGAAAATCACATGGATCAGATGAAATAGCAAACTGGATTTTGAAAGAATGCAGGAATGAACTGGCAGACATAATACATAGCATAATAAACAGTTCCTTGCAAGAAGGAAAAGTTCCAGAAGATTGGAAAAAAGCAAATATAGTACCTATATATAAAGGGGGAAATAAAGAAGACCCTAACAACTATAGACCAGTCTCTCTAACAAGTACAATAGCAAAAATTTGTGAAAGAATTGTCAAAAGTAGATTGGTAAAATATTTAGAAAAAAAAAAACAATGTGCTAAATCCAAGGCAATTTGGATTCAGACAAGGACGATCATGCGTCACCAATTTAATATGTTTCTATTCAAGGCTAATAGATATAATACAAGAAAGAGATGGATAGGCTGATTGTGCATTTCTAGACCTAAAAATAGATTTTGACAAAGTACCACATAAGAAGTTGCTTAAGAAATTAGAAAATGAAGGAGGAATACAGGGCAAACTGCTTAAATGGATGGAAGACTTTATGCAAGAAAGAAAAATGAGAGTAGTGAAAAGAGACAAACACTCATAATGGGATGAAGCAATAAGCGGTGTTCCACAAGGAACAGTTCTGGCTCCAATAATGTTTGCTATATATGTTAATGATATGGATGAAGAAATTGAAAGCTATATGAGCTTCTTTGCAGATGATGCAAAACTATTGAAAAAAGTGAACACGGAAGAAGATTGTGAGTCACTACAGAACGATCTAAATAAAGTACGGGAATGGAGTAGGAAGTGGGAGATGGAGCTCAACACTGAAAAGTGTAGTATAATGGAATTTGGAAAAAGCAAAAACAGAATAACAGGATCATATAAATTGAGAGAAGAAGGAATGAAAAAAAGGTAGAAAATGAGAAGGACCTGGAGTCATTGTTATGAATAATATGTCACCTGAGAAACATATAAATAAGATTTTTGGAGAAACTTATAATCTAATAGGAACAATCAAAGTGGCATTTACATACCTGGATGAAGAAATGGTGAAGAAAATTCTAATCACTCTAAAAGACCAAGATAGGAATATGCAGCAACGATATGGTCACCAAGTACAAAAAAATGTATAACAAAACTTGAAAGAATACAAAGAGCAATTACAAAATGGCACCAACACTCTCAAAACTATCATATGAAGAGAGACTAGCAAAAATTGAACTACAGACACTAGAGCAAAGAAGAGAGAGAGGAGATTTGATAGCTATTTACAGAATCATGAAAGGCATAGAAATTACTGATAGAGAGAATCTGATAAAATGGATGACAGAAATACAAGAGGACACGGAAAGAAAATCAAGAAAGACAGCTATAGAAGAGATATGAAAAAGAACAGCTTTCCTCACAGAGTAATAGACAGTTGGAACAAGTTAGATGAGAAAGTGGTGTGTGCAAAAACAATGCATGAATTTAAAAATAGTTTAGATAAAATGAGATATGAAGATGGGACACCACGAGCATAGCTCCCCTTCCTGTAAAATACAACTAGGTAAATACACACACACACACAAAACTCACCGCCCACGAGAGTTGGAGTAACGACTTGCAGCCCAGCGATACTGAAATTATTTCAGACCTAGGTGGGATTCGAGCATGGACCGTCGTAGTGGCAGCCAGGAACTCTACCACTGCGCCATCGAGAGAGAGAGAGAGAGAGAGAGAGAGAGAGAGAGAGAGAGAGAGAGAGAGAGAGAGTGTGTGTGTGTGTGTGTGTGTGTGTGTGTGTGTGTGTGTGTGTGTGTGTGTGTGTGTGTGTGTGTGTGTGTGTGTGTGTGTGTGTGTGTGTATTTACCGAGTTGTATTTACCTAGTTGTATTTTACAGGACAAGAGCTATGCTCGTAATGACCCATTTTCGTATCTCTTCGCATCCAGTTTATTCTTAAAATCTTGTATAGTTTTGACACACTGTATCTCCGTTTAGTTTGTTCCAGACATCAATCACTCTATGTGGGAAGCTTTTTTTTCCAAATCTATTTTGTGACTCCTTCTTTAGCGTCTTCTCGTGTCCTCTTGTTTCTTTTCTATCCCATTTTAATAAGTCGTCTCTATTAAGAATTTCCATCCCTTTCATAATTCTGTAAATGGTCAACAAATCACCTCTTTCTCTTCTCTTTTTAGTGCTGATAGATATAATTTCTCCAATATTTGTTCGTATGTCAAATTTGACAGTGTAGGTGCCATTTTTGTCGCTGCTCTTTGAATTATTTATAGTTTTTTTTTTTCCTTTAGATTGATATATATTTGTATGTGATTGATTTCACTTTTCCTCTTGATTTTTCATTAGTACAGTATATTCTTTTAGAAGTACGATACACCCACGCACTTAAAATATTTTTTAAACCTGTCGGCTAAAGTTGTGATCCATAACAGGATTAAATGGACAAAACCCTTCGAATCACAAAAAATATGTGGTCCCCTTCAATTTGTTCTAGTAATCTAATATAAATTTCCCCGTACCGAGCCAAGGGATCTTCTTAGTCAGTTTTACCTACTCTTTTAATGACCTGAACACTACTGTGAAGTCACCTCTTTTATTTTTTCTTTGTTTCAGTGACTGATTTTTGGGCCATAATGGAGTAATCTTTGAGTTCCTAACTTGATATTCTAAGTAAGAGAGTTGTGCATAACCGAACTCCCTTTTTACTAGCTTTGTGTTAAGGGTTGCCCTGTTCTTTTGGAAAATTCCTATAATTGGTGGTGTTACTAGCAGTTAGCCATTAGTAGGCCACTGCTAAATACAGTCATCATTTAAACACTTCCACATATCGCATTACTACGCCAACCTCTTCCATGCTACTCCTGCAAAATCATCCATCTCGTCTCTGCACCTTCTATCTGGTCTTCTTACATACTCCCCTTTTCGTTATGTCCATTCAGGAACACAATTTTTTTTCCAGCTCCCATCCTCCTTTTAGGCTAACTTCACCGCCCAGTTTCATTTCTATTCTTTTATTGCCTCTGCAATGTCTTTCACTCCAATCTGTTATTGAGCCAGCGTAACATTATTTAGAAAAACCTTAACCTCTGTCATACTTTCAATGAGATAAGTGATCATAAATTGGACCACGGGGCATTCCTAAGATCAAAAGTAAGGATATCAAACCAAACTAGTCCGACAGGAGTAGCAAAGGCTATCATTGCTTAGCTTTTAGATGTAACCATATAAAGAAGTAGTGAGGATAAACTTGCTCCTACTGTCGGGACCTACTGTGGTTTTGCTGCATAGCCTTTGACCCGAGTGGTGTGGCGGGAACCAGGCTAACACTTCATCCATGAGGGGCTAATATGAATTTGGACGGATGTGGGGCGGTTGTACCCTTATATGTCCCTCCCCCTCCTTCAAAAGGGGAAAGGACCCTTTAGTATGTAAGTGTTCTTGCAATATTACAGTATGATGTTTATGAGGCTTATTTGTAACACAGTAGAAATTCAACAATTAATGCGTCCTCTAATAGCAGATTGGGATAAATTAGGGTTATCGTCGAACTTTGGAGCCTGGTTATACTACTTATTGAATAATAGTTGATGACCAAAAAAAAAAAAAAAAAAAAAAAAAAAACGGTGAGGTAAAGAATGATTCTTTCACCGGGAGGTGCACAATAATTTTCAAATAAGTTATCAACACCTTTGGCACCGAAGGACTGCGATGGAAATGAACAAAATAGTAGGCCAGAATGAATTATAAAGGTGCGAAAAGAGTTCATTGAGATGGGCCATCACATCTGCGTTACCGAGGGGTACTAGGCAAGTCTGTGATAGTGACCGCATGAAATTTATGCATTCGGTAATCCCAGACGGAGATCTGAGTTGAGGGGGTTTACGCCATGAGGTGCTTAGGTGCAACTAAAGACTGCCAGGGGTGCTAGGAGGTGAAGCAAGTGGCAGTTGGAACGAAGCCTAAGGTGGATATTCATTCATTCATGGCGAGTTTGGTCTTGCAGGTCAGTTAGTCAGTCAGTCAGTCAGTCAATCAATGAGTCAGTCAGCCAGCCAGTCAGTCAGTCTCAGAAGACCTTCACAACAGTAACGTCTCCCATCAGCCGAAAATAATCGCCTCCTTTCTTGGTGTCAGCCATAATATGTAAAAAGATCAGTGGAGATAATATGAACCCATTTCGTGTATCGTAGGCCTTCTTCTTCTTCTTCTTCTTCTTCTTCTTCTTCTTCTTCTTCTTCTTCTTCTTTTTCTTCTTCGTCTTCCTCTTCTTTTTCTTCTTCTTCTTCTCTTCACAGTTTGAAAATGACTGCTGGGACACGCTTCCCATCGCCGGTTATCAGCAAATTCCAGTGGACAAATTACTTTAAAAACGCAATCAGGGTAAACTGATTTTGGACAGCGTTTATAGGATGAGATGAAAAAATAAGATGAGTCAAATCAATATGCGTGACCTTGTACAGTAGGATCAAATTACAAACTAGAAAATAAGATATTTCTATCTGGAATTGGTAAAGTAATTTTATACAAATGATAGATGAATGGTCAAGAAATTACTTTCTTGGATCCAAATATCTATTTTGGAGTCCCACAAGGACATCAGCAGCACATCAAATTATACAGGTACGAAGAACACATAATAATACTATCAGAATACTTCAGAACTAGAAAATGAACCCGTAGAATTTTACATACAACTAACTAGAACCAATTTACTTAGGAAATACATTCCAACATCAAATGCTACCCATGACGTTGATGAAGAACGAAGAACACATAATAATACTATCAGAATACTTCAGAACTAGAAAATGAACCTGTAGAATTTTACATACAACTAACTAGAACCAATTTACTTAGGAAATACATTCCAACATCAAATGCTACTCATGACGTTGTTGAAGGCTATGGCGACTACTCCACAAACAATCAGAAGAGCACCACTCCCGTGGAAGCTATTAGCTGGGTTGCACGCATCACTGTCGCAGAAACAAGTATTCGATTTTGTCGTCGCTGTACTTCGGTAATAACAGCTCTTCTCGTCTGTCGGGTACTCCTCCACTCGACTGCAGTCTCGCACTATCCGGGTCTCCTCGGGGTGAACTGTAGAAACCAGTAGACGAGAGTAGGAGAGAGGGCGGTGTGGGTCACCGAAGGTTCGGAAAAGAAGAAAACTTCGTTTAGTATAAGCAATAATCATTCTGATCTTTGGATTTATTTCAATAAGGAAAACTGCCTCTTGGGTAGCTGAAAAATTAAGTCCTTATGAATAGAATTATTAGAATGATTGAGTGTGTATGCTCTTACATATACATACACACACACAATCATATTTATATATATCATGACAAATAAGACTGAAGGTGGAAGAAGCAGATGAGGAGTAATGGGAGAATTTTAATACTTTAATAATAGAAGAATACACAAATAAAATAACAAGCTCTCCGAGGCGTCCCATGAGATGACCCATCTATGTATACAATCCCCTGTTATGTTTAAGTTGTTAGCTTTGTGATCAAGACCCTGCGGGTCGAAACGTTAAAGCATTAAAATTCTCCCATTACTCCTCGTCTGCTTCCTCCACCTTCATTCTTATACTTGTATGTATATATATATATATATATATATATATATATATATATATATATATATATATATTATATATATACATATATATATATATATATTATGAAGGTAGAAAAAGAAGTCACGGGTCTAGTTCCAAGGTTTCTGAGTTTATTCTTGACCAGTTTTGCTCTATGCTTTTTCCTCTGAAGAAGTATAGAGCGAAACCGGTCAGAAATAAACTCAGAAACTCGGAACTAGACCCGTGACTTCTTTTTCCACCTTCATCAACTTGTCACAATGTCCCAGCATATATATATATATATATATATATATATATATATATATATGTGTGTGTGTGTGTGTGTGTGTGTGTGTGTGTGTGTGTGTGTGTGTGTGTGTGTGTGTGTGTGTGTGTGTGTGTGCGTGTATGTGTGTGTGTGTGTATCTTCTTCAACCACAAATCACTTTTAATTCCATGCCATTGCAATCGAGACTGAGAGTCGCTCGAAGGAGCCATCTGTTGGAAATTGAAATTGCTAGTCTCTCTTCATATGATAGTTTTGAGAGTGTTGGTGCCAATTTTGTAATTGCTCTTTGTATTCTTTCAAGTTTTGTTATACTTTTTTTGTACTTGGTGACCATATCGTTGCTGCATATTCCAGTCTTGGTCTTATCAGAGTGACTGGGATTTTCTTCACCATTTCTTCATCCAGGTATGTAAATGCAACTTTGATTGTTCTTATTAAATTATAAGTTTCTCCAAAAATCTTACTTATATGTTTCTCAGGTGACATATTATTCATAACAATGACTCCCAGGTCCTTCTCATTTTCTATTTTTTTTTTTTTATTCCTTCTCCCAATTTATATGATCCTGTTATTCTGTTTTTGCTTTTTCCAAATTCCATTATACTACACTTTTCAGTGTTGAGCTCCATCTCCCACTTCCTACTCCATTCCCGTACTTTATTTAGATCGTTCTGTAGTGACTCACAATCTTCTTCCGTGTTCACTTTTTTCAATAGTTTTGCATCATCTGCAAAGAAGCTCATATAACTTTCAATTCCTTCATCTATATCATTAATAAATATAGCACACATTATTGGGGCCAGAACTGTTCCTTGTGGAACACCACTTATTACTTCATCCCATTATGAGTGTTTGTCTCTTATCACTACTCTCATTTTTCTTTCTTGCAAAAAGTCTTCCATCCATTTAAGCAGTTTGCCCTGTATTCCTCCTTCAGTTTCTAATTTCTTAAGCAACTTCTTATGTGGTACTTTGTCAAAATCTATTTTTAGGTCTAGAAATGCACAATCAGCCCATCCATCTCTTTCTTGCATTATATCTATTAGCCTTGAATAGAAACATATTAAATTGGTGACGCATGATCGTCCTTGTCTGAATCCATATTGCCTTGGATTTAGCAAGTTTTTTTTTTTCTTCTAAATATTTTACCAATCTACTTTTGACAATTCTTTCACAAATTTTTGCTATTGTACTTGTTAGAGAGACTGGTCTATAGTTGGTAGGGTCTTCTTTATTTCCCCCTTTATATATAGGTACTATATTGGTTTTTTTCCAATCTTCTGGAACTTTTCCTTCTTTCAAGGAACTGTTTATTATGCTATGTATTTTGTCTGCCAGTTCATTCCTGCATTCTTTCAAAATCCAGTTTGCTATTTCATCTGGTCCATGCGATTTTCTGACATCAAGATTACTCAAGTGTTTCAATATTTCATTCCTTGTTACTTCTATTTCTTTCATAGGGGGGACTTTCTCTTTCCATTCGATCTCTTCAGGTTGTATGTTCTCCCTTGTAAACACTAATTTAAAACGGTTGTTCATAATTTCCGCCATTTCAATTTCCTCTGTGTATTCAACTCCTCCTTGTCTTAATTTCTCCAAATCTTGTTTATTTTTCAGTTTGTTGTTTACAAATCTGTAAAACAGTTTTGGTTGATCTTTACATTTTTCTATGACATCTTTTTTATATTTTCTCTTTTCCTCTCTGCACGCTTGTACATATTCATTTCTATAACAAGTGTATATTTTCCATTTTTCATGCCTTTTGTCTTTTTTTCATTTGGTCCAAGCTTTATCTCTTTTGTCTTTTAACTCCCTACAGCTTTTGTTGTACCAGCATTTTACATATTCTTTTACTTGGTTTTGTCTTGGGACATACTTTTCCACTCCTTTTTTATAATTTTTTGTCAAAATATTCCATTTCTCTTCCACTGTTGTTTCTTCTTTGTATATTCCTTCCCATTTTTCTTTTTGAAAGAATTCTCTTATTTTATCAAAGTTTGTTTTTTCATGCATCATTCTTCCTTTTCTATATTCATTTTTTTTCATGTATTTTTCCTGATTTAGTTCCAGTTCAATCAATATGTGGTCACTTTTACTTATTGGTGTTTTATATTCAATCTTTACCACTATTCTAGGTTCAGATGTAATTATTAGGTCTAGTCTAGTCTTGATTTCTATACCTAGTGTTCTCCTGTATCCACTGTGTCATTGTATGGTCAATAATCATCTCGAGTAGAACATTTCCCCATGAGCCGTCTCCACCCTTTACTGTCATAATTCCCAGCAGACTTCTTTGCAATTAAAGTTGCCCATCATAACTATTCTTCCTCCATCTTCCATTATCTTATTTAATGTTATCTTTGTGTCCTCTAACATACTTTTATGTTCACTCTCTTCCCATGAGGCTGTTTTCGGAGGTACATAATCTATCACAAACTTTCTGCTCTTCTTATCTCTGTCTTCCACTTCGATCATAATCATCTCTACTGTATTATTTCCATATGTGACACACCTCACGTTTATATCCTTCTTAGTCAGGAACATGACTCCACCCCTTGCTTTGTCTCTCTGTTTTTAATCCAATAATTGTATGCATGATGTCCTACACTGTTGGGTGGTATTGGACCTTTTAATTTCGTTTCTACAATTCCCATTATGTCCAGTTCTTTTTCCTTCAGATAATCATTCAGCTCATTCAATCCTGTTATTAATCCATCTATATTTGTGTAAGACACTCTTAGTTTTCTGCCACTTCTAGTGTATTCTCTGTTTCCCTTTTGTTTTTCTCTAGTATGTCGTATTTCCTTACTTTCATATTCACTACTCTCCAATAGAATTTCTCTTTTTCTGACTCTGTTCTGCTCTCGTTTTTTTCCCCTTAGCTTCATGTCTTTTCATTTTTTCCTCCTCTCTTTCCTCTTTATTCATTTCCCTTTTTATCCATACCTTTCTATATTGTTCACTTGCTGCTAGTTTCCCTGTTTTGGATAAGATATTCTCTGCCGTCGTTTGTGACCTGAATTTAATCTTAATTGGTCTGGTCTTATCTGTACTAAACTTCTCTTCAATTTGTTTCATGATTTCAGGTTCATCTTCCTGAACTAATTCTAGTAAACTGCTTACTTTTTCATTTTCCTCCTTGATTCTTGTGGTTCAATCTGGGTTATGTTTCTCTTCCATTCCTAATATAATTATACATTTCTTTTTATCTGCTAAGTCTCTTACTATATTCTCCTTCTGTCTCATTACTTTAATAATTGAGTCTTCAGTTTGTTCTTTCATTTGCTGTTTAATTATGTCAGTAAATGCCACTTTACTGTTTTCTTGGATTTTTTCCAACCCTGTGCTTCCTTTGCTATGGCCTCTTTGTTGTTCTTATTATTCCTCTTTAATTCTTCATTCTCCTCTTTTACTTCTTTTAACTGTCTTTTTAATTCTTCAATTTCATTAGTTAAGTTTTTGTTCGCCTTCTCTAGTTCTTCCAATCTTTCAACATTTTGCTCAATCTTTGCAATACTACCGAACCTAATCTCCCAATGTTCAGTCATTTGTTCAAGTTTTTCCTCTAGTTTTGCCAGTCGGGGAGGTTGGTATCCACCCCCCCCCCTCATTAAATCCCTGGAAATGATTATCCTCACCTTCCATTGTACAGCTCTTATCTATGTTTCTAATCTTTACATTTTTGTTAATCCCGTCATCACCATCGGTCCTTCGTTTGTTTACGAGACGCCTGGCCTCTTGGACCAAGTCTTCCCCTTCCTCATTTCCTTCCATTTCCCTCAGTAATCCCTCCCCTTCTCCTTTTTCCTCACTTTCCCACTACACCACGAGCAATCCCCCTATAAATACAATAGGTACTTCCTTTGCGTTAAGATCCACGAGAATTTCACTTTTTCTTCAGAACGTCAATCTTCACCGTCCATCCAACGAACGTGTGTGTGTGTGTGTGTGTGTGTGTGTGTGTGTGTGTGTGTGTGTGTGTGTGTGTGTGTGTGTGTGTGTGTGTGTGTGTGTGTGTGTGTGTGTGTGTGTGTGTGTGTGTGTGTATTTAACTAGTTGTATTTACCTAGTTGTATTTTGCGGGAAGGGGAGCTATGCTCGTGTTGTCCCGCCATTGTATCTCTCAGTGTCTAATTTGCTTTTAAACTCGTGAATGGTTTTTGCGCATACTATTTCATTATCCAGTTTGTTCCAAGTGTTTAAAACTCTATGTGGAAAACTGTTTTTCTTCAGTTCTCTTCTATAGCTATGTTTTCTTAATTTTCTTCCATGTCCTCTTGTGTTTCTCTTGTCCCAGTTTAGTAGTTCTTCTCTGTCAAGTATCTCTGTGCCTTTCATGATTCTGTAGATGGTCAGTAGGTCTCCTCTCTCTCTTCTTTCCTCCAGTGTCGGTAGCTCCAGTTTAGCCAATCTCTCCTCGTATGATAGGTTTGCAAGTGCAGGTGCCATTTTTGTAGCTGCTCTTTGGATTCTTTCTATTTTCTTTATGTTCTTTTTGGTACTGGGGGACCACAATGTCGCCGCATACTCTAGTGTAGGCCTTATTAATGTAACCAGAATTTTTTTTATCATGTCTTCGTCCAGGTAAGCAAAAGCCACTTTTATTTATCTTAGCAAGTTGTAGGTCTCCCTGACAATTTTGTTTATCTGTGTATCATAGGACAAGTCGTTTGTGATAATAACTCCCAAGTCTTTTTCGGATCCTACTTTCTTTACTTCCTTGGTTCCAATTGTATATTTTCCTGATATTCTGTTTTTGCTTTTTCCAAACTCCATTATGCTACACTTCTTAGTATTAAAATCCACTTCCCATTTCTGACTCCAGTTCCATACCCTATTCAGATCTTCTTGCAGTGCTTCACAGTCCTTATCAGTTTCTACTTTCCTTAACAGTTTGGCGTCATCAGCAAAGAAGCTCATGTAACAGTTCACGCCCTCGTCCATTTCATTCATATAGATAGCAAACATTATTGGAGCCAGCACAGATCCTTGCGGTACTCCACTGATCACCTCTTTCCAATCTGAATATTTTTCTCTGAGTACTACTCTCATCTTTCTACCAGTCAGGAAGTCCTCCATCCATTTTAGTAGGTTCCTTGTATTCCTCCTATGTGTTCCAGTTTTTTTAGTAATTTTCTGTGTGGTACTTTGTCAAATGCTTTTTGCAAGTCTAGGAATCCACAATCAGCCCATCCGTTTCTTTCTTGCACTATGTCTATTAGTCTTGAGTAGAAGCATATCAAGTTTGTGGTGCATGATCTACCTTGTCTGAACCCTAATTGTCTTGGGTTTAATATGTTGTTATCTTCCAGGTGTCTTACCCATCTATTCTTGATGATTTTCTCACAAATTTTGGCTATAGTGCTTGTTAGTGATACTGGTCTATAGTTGGTGGGTTCTTCCTTGTTTCCTCCTTTATATATTGGTACAATGTTAGCATTTTTCCAGTCATTAGGTATCTTTCCTTCCTTGAGTGAGCTATTTATAATGATGTGTATTTTGTCCGTTAGCTCTTCTTTGCATTCTTTTAGAATCCAATTTGCAATTCCATCCGGGCCATGTGATTTTCTGACGTCCAATTTTGATAGATGTTCTGATATTTCTTTTTGTGATGTTGTAAATTCACTCATGTGGGGAGAATGTTTGTTATTATCTATGTCCCAATTTTGTATTTTCTCTCTGGTGAAGACAGATTTAAAGTGGTTGTTCATGATTTCGGCCATCTCTAATTCTTCTGTGTATTCTATATTTCCTTGGCGTAGTTTCACTAGTTCCTGTTTGGTTTTAAGTTTACCATTTACATACCGGTAGAATAGCTTGGGCTGATCTTTGCATTTATCTATAATATCCTTCTCATGGTTCCTTTTCTCCTCTCTTCTCACATTAACATACTCAATTCTATAGTTTATATAAATTTGCCATTTGCTTTGTTTTTTGTCTTTTCTCCACCTATTCCAAGCTTTGTCCCTTCTGTCTTTTGCCTCACTGCATCTTTTGTTGAACCAACATTTAATGTACTCTCTCTCGCTTTTGTCTTGGTACATGCCTGTTTACACCTTCATTGTAATTATCCAACAGTATGTTCCATTTCTCTTCCACTGTTGTCTCTTCCATATAGAATTTTTCCCAGTTTGCATTCTGGAAGAACGTCTTTAGTTTTGCAAAGTCTGTTTTGTTGTACATCAATCTTCCTTTCCTATGCTTTTCGTTCCTCTTCATCTCTATTTCTTTCTTTAGTACAGTTTCGATGAGTACATGGTCACTCTTTCCAATTGGTGTCTTGTAGTGGACTTTTTCCACTATTTCAGGTTCCGTTGTAAATATTAAATTTAGTTTTGATGGCTCTTCATTGTTTCTGTACCTTGTGTTTTCACTGACCCACTGGGTCATTGTGTACTCCATGGTCATGTCTAGCAGTACATTGCCCCACACGTCATCTCCTCGTACTGTCATGTTGTCCCAACAAATTTCTTTGCAATTGAAGTCTCCCATAATTACTATCTAATTATACTAAATAATTAGTATCTCATTTAGTGATTTTCTTGTATCTTCTAGCATTGTTGTGTGTTCGTTTTCTTTCCAAGCATTCGTTCTTGGGGGCACATAGGTCACCACAAACTTTCTACTTTTCATATTCTTGCCTTCGACTTTTATCATGATCAGTTCAACATTACCTTTGCCCTCTGCAATTTTTGTCACGTTTAGGTCTTTCTTGGCCAAGAACATGATTCCCCCTCCCTGTTTTTTGTCCCTGTTTCATATCCAGTAATTGTATAGCCCTTGTCCAATATCGATAGATGGTATTTCTCCCCTTAGTTTAGTCTCTACAATTCCCATTATGTCTGGTTTTTCTTCTAACAGATAATCATTGAGTTCGTTCAGACCTGAAACTAATCCGTCAATGTTAGTATAGGCCACTTTTAATTTTCTTCCTTCTCCATTATCTTTTCTGTCCTTGGTTTTTTCGTTTCGATGTGCCACTGTTTCAATCTCATGTCGATTACTCTCCAATGGAATTCTTTGCATTCTGTATCCGTTCTCAACAA
>NC_134784.1:56830751-56838251 GCF_046742065.1 Oratosquilla oratoria | reverse complement strand
CACCCTTTCATGCCATATGCGACCCCAAATACCTATAGCTATCCACTTTTTCCAAGCTCTCTCTTTTAAGACTTACTTCCAACTCACAGCCATCCTCTCCCCTTATGCATCTTATCACCTTACATTTACCCACATTTGCCTTCACCTATCTCCTATCGTATACCTTCGCAAACTCTCTCACTAACTCCCTTAACCCCCCTCTGACCTTGCCACAAGCGCAGTGTCATCAGCAAATAACAATTGGCATACCTCAAACTTTTCTCCATTTTCTTTAATTATCTCCAGTCCCTTGCCCATTACCCACGCATTTACCTCCAGCACGACCCCATCTATGTCCACATTGAACAGCCATGGTGACATGGCTCTACTACTCTTGTAAAAAACCTTGATTGCCCTTAATAGCCTTCCCCCCAATCTCATATATTTGCATATATCTGCAAAAACCCCACGGTGTCTTCCTCTCTACCCTGTCTTTTCCAAATCCACAAAAAATACCTTTACCTAAAGCTTTCTAATATATCTGAATCATCACAAAAACCTGATCCACACAACACAATACAGTTCCTCATCAATTACTCCCTCTGTTCCTCTTCTAATCCTCAGTTAAAATAATCTCATAAACCTTCCCAACTACACTCAACAAAATGATCCCACTGAAACCACTACACTCACATTTGTCCCCTTTTCCCTTGTAAATCAGGACTATACAGGTACTCCTCCAGTCCTTTCGCAATCTACCCTCCCATAGACACACATTATACAATGTCACTAGCCACTCCACTATTACTGTTCCTCCCTTCTTCAGATATTCGACCTGACATCCATCTAACTCAGGTGCCTTGCCTACTCACATCATTCTCAAAACTACTTGCACTTCATCTTTTCTTATTTCTCCTCCATTTTCCTCTTCCATCACCGTCATTCAGTAGCTCCCTAGAATACTCTGCCCATCTTCCATTACTGCCTCATCTCCCATTAACATCTGTCCATCTGTGCCTTTTCATCTCAACTTAGCTCACCTCCCCTTTCTCTCTTAACTCCTTTTCAAAACATGTTTTCCTTACATTCAAAAAATTCTGTCATACTCTTCCCCATTTTATATCTGCTCTCCTTTTCGACTCTTTTATTTTATATTTTGCTTCTATTTTTTCTTTGTATCTCACACGTTTATTTTGTACTACTTTGCAACCTATTCGTGAATGCTCGTTTCTTCTTTCCTACAACTTTCTTCACTTCATCATCCCACCACTCACTCTTCCTTCTGTACCCTCCCATCCTCTTTGTTCCACATACCATCTTTGCACACCCTGTCACTCCCTCCTTGAAACATCCCCATTCCTCTTCCACCACTACCTCTATTCTATCCTTCACCTCATTCCACATCTATCTCAGCTTCTCCTTGTATTCCTGCTTCTTTTCCTTCTCATTTAAACAGTTACTCTGATCACTTCCCTAACGTTTGATATTTCCTCACTTTCTCCCCTAAGAACATGGACATCTAGAACTCTTCCTACTCTTCTTCTGGATATCACTACATAGTTCATTAATGCCTTATCAACCACCCTCCCATCCACCACCTTTTCGCACGTGTGCTTAACTACTTCAGTACGAGTCAAATTCTCGCGCGCAGCATCGGCTCTCATATGTACGATGCAACACACTTATCGCATTATAAAATATAAAGTTCCTGCTGTATTACTTGTTTTCTTTCACTCTGAGTAATAATAAACACAGAAAACCTGATCAAACCAGTTCACAGAATCCGGGGGTAACTCATGTACAACTACAAAAATATATATATGATCAAGACGCTGACGCCAGCATCCTCGTGTACCCACTCGCGCCTCATGACGCCTATGTAGGTATCATCGTATCTAAGTGTTTAACCTTGATTTTTTTCCTAAACACTGTGTTAGCTATCATGAACTTTCTTCTTAAATACATCTCCACCATTAACTCTCCACTATAATTTGTAACTGGCACCCAAACTTTCCAACCACTCTGTCTATTGGTTCATCTCCTACTCTAGCATTGACATTCCTCCCAAAACTCTATAAGCACTCATTTAAATATATCCAAAAAGTCTCCCTTTCCTTAACACTCTTCTCACTATCAGGCTGATATACGCTTACAAAGGCCCATATCTACCTTTCTAAGTTCACATTATCATTGAAGATAATTCCTTCCACTCCACTACGCGCCTACCTACCTCCTGACTTACTAGTAGAGCCACCCTTTCCCTCCCTCGTTTTCTCCTTACCCCCGACACCATCCTTTATACTTACACATTCCTTCCTTCTTTATGAAGACGCTCGACCACATGCACTTGGTGTACTGCTCATCAGTGTTGGATTTCAGGATCTTATCGCAGTTTTTTATGTGCTTCACCGAGCTCTCTGTGATGGTGCTGCAGTTGGGGTGTAGGTGGGAGTTGCACACATAGCACCTGATGCCCAGTGCTGCAATAAAGAATGGTTGTTTACATACACACTCGTAGCAATAGGCCAGCGGAGAAAAAGTGATAAAAAAGATATGAATGATGATGACCTACCCGTAAGAAAACAAAATTACTTAAAATTTATATGTTTGTGCGTTAACCTTGGATCGTTTATTTCTAATGGTGAGGAGTATTGGCATCACGAAGGATTTGCTATGGGCAGTCGCCGACCGCGGTTGAGGGGTTCCACCCTTTTCCCCTGATCACCTGCAAGGTTGAGGTCCGACTAGCCCCGCAATATATATATATATATATATATATATATATATATATATATATATATATATATATGCAAAGTAGACCACTTGGAAAAAGAAACTAACGAAGCAGAGCGCTTTCGTATATTATATCTTCAGTGCAAAAAGTACATAGTTGAATAGAAATACATAGTTTATATATACATGAAGAAGGAACAAGGACAGTTTACATAAGAGTAGAGGACATTTACCCCCTGAAAAGCGGTAGGTCAGGTCGCAAGGGTCAATGCGTCCCACTAATGAGGAAGGGGCGACATTAGATCACATTCGCAGGGTTACATTTTACCCCTCACAGTTCCTTCTTGTCTAACCTATAAAAAACCTTCTTCAAATCCAAAAAGGCACAAAAAAAAATCACAAATCACCACAAAATTTTGATCCACGAACCACCTATCTTTACTAAACCCACACTAGCACTCAACAACTATTTGCTCTGTTAATCGCCTAATCCTCTTGATTAAAACTCTCCCATATGCCTTTCCTGTAAATACGTTCAACATACTGATTCCTCTAAAACAAATACAATCATATTCGTCCCCTTTTCCTTTGTAAAGAGGAATCTTACTGGCACTGCTCCAGTCCTCCGGCACCCTCCTCATCAGCCTATCCACTATCTATCAGACAATTCGCATGACACCTATCCAGCCCAGGTGCCTTACCAGATCTCATTATTTACAAAGCTCCTTTTACCTCATCTTTTCCTATATATCCTTCGTTTTCCTATCCCATCACAGTAATTTTCTTATCTGCTCTCACTGCCGCAGTCAATGCCTCCCTATCTTCTCCATATTCAACAGCTCCTTGAAATACTCAACTCATCGTCCCCTTGCTGTCTTTAACATCTGTCCTTCTGCACCCTATACCTTTTCCTATCTACATTCTTCAGCCCCTTTACTCTCCAAACTCCCTTCTAAAACATATTTTATTGTTTTAAAAAATTCTCTCATACTCCTACCCTATTTTACACCTGTTCTCCTATATGCTTCCTTTATCTTACATTTTGCTTCTCCTCTATCTTGTACCTCTCGAATGCTTCCTGAATCCTGCTTTGCAACCAATACACATATGCTCGCTTCTTCACAGTACACTGGCCTGCGAAGTTTCAAAGGTAAAGCATCTGATAACTGATATTCTAGGGTAATTTGCTATGCAGAATCTAAAAATCACACTCATTTTGTTCAATCAGGTCACGTTTGTGAGATACGAGGCGGTAAAAATAATTAAAAACGCCATTTAGTGCTATTTATTCCCTTTAATTTTGGAAAAAAATTCTTGACAAAAGAAATAATTTTTTCTTGCATAGTTCAGAAGATAAAGAGGATATACGACAGAAAATCTAATCATGGATGAAGGGCCTTTCCAGTGACTTTCTCCTGTGTTGGGCAGCCACCACGTCTCGTTTCAAACACCAACAGTAATCCGCAAGAAAGTTCACATCCCACCGGCCTTGGTAGCGTTCTTCCATGACACGAATATCCTGGTGGAAACGTTCTCCCTGTTCCTCACTGAAGTCACCACAGTTCTGAGGGAAATAGTCTAAGTGGGACCGTAGAAAGTGCATTTTGACTGACATGCGAGCCCCTAATTTTTGATAGCTGTTCAAGAGCTCATCGACTTCTTTCTCGTATTCTGCACTTCGGTTATTTCCTAGAAAGTTTCTTATCACTGACTTAAGCGACCACCAAACGGACAGCTCAGCTGCATTCAGTGCATCGTCAAACATTGAGTCCTTCATAAGTTCCCTTATCTGAGGCCCATCAAAGATGCCAGCCTTAAGCTTTTCCAGACTGATCCGAGGAAACTTCTGCTGAGGAAAAGTAAATCCCATGCCGTCCTTGTCCATTGCCTTCACAAAGTTCTTCATCAGTCCCAGTTTGATATGTAAAGGTGGGAGTAAGACCTTGTTTGGTTCAAAAAGAGAACGAGCCTGAACATTGTGTGAACCAGGTTCCAAACGTTGTCGTGGTGGCCATTCTTGTCTGACAAAAAGCATGGATACTTTGTGTACCCACCCTGTAGTCCCAAAACCAATCCAACTACCTTAAGATCTCCACAGATCAACCAACCATGGTCATTGTAGTTCAGAGCAGACAGTAGCTGATCCATGTTGTCATGAGTTTCTTTCATTTGCACCGAATGACCGATTGGAATTGAAGAGTATTTATTTCCGTTGTGAAGGAGGACTGCCTTGAGACTTCTGCTGGAAGAGTCGATGAACAGTCTCCATTCAGTAGCAACATAGTCCAGCCCCATTGATTGAATCAAACCAGCAATGTTGTTGCAGTAAACTAATGACGAGTCCTTCTGGGTTGTGAAGAACTGTCTAAATTCTCTTTCACGCTCTCGGTACCAAAAGAATGTTGTCTCAGGTGCTAGCAAATTTTTCTCACGAAGACGAGAACCCAGAAGCTGTGCTGATTCCTTTGATAGGTTTAGATCCCGTGTCAGGTCATTGAGATCTGCTTGTGTTAGAGGCACTGGCCGGTCATTCTCTTCTGGCATGTATTCTTCACCCTCTGCCCTGTCTAGTGCGTTATCAGATTCCGATTCAGAGCTAGATTCCATTGCAACATCTGGCTCGGGAACGGGCAGGCCTGGACCATGAGGGACTGGTCGTATGGCAGACGGAACATTAGGATACTGAATACAATGCTTGTTCTTGCGGTTGACTCCTTTAAGATTAGTCATGCAGAAATAGCAGTCTGACACATGATCTTTACCCTCTCTCCAAACCATTGGAACAGCGAATGGCATACTCTTCCTTTTTTAATTTCTCCAATCACGCAAGTTCTCGACACATGTTTTGCAGCTAACATGGGGTGCAAATGGCTTGTCCTGGTCCCCAAGCTTAACTCCAAAGTAAGCATGATATGCCTTCTTCACAAAATCAGTTATATTTGCTAGTCGACGAGGAAGAATCACATTACCACATATGTAGCAGAACCTATCAGGATGATTTGTGCATTTGCGTTCCATTTTCTGTCAATCTAAGATACGTGTCCAAAATAGAAACACAAGAAGCACAGATTCTTGTAAAAAGCACAGATTCTTATAAAATCAGTCACATTGATTGGAGATCACACTTTTCTAAACCACTTTCAGTTTCAGTGTTGTCAATGCAGTTTGTCAATGTAGTCAATGCAGTTTCAGTTTCAGTTTCGGTTTCAGTTTCCTGAAAGTAAACAAAAACATCATTAGGTTTCAGTATCAGTTTCGGGGTGCTACAGTATAATTTTTATGCAAAAAAAAATAAGAATAGGCTATACCTGCAGCCTCGTTTTCCTTATACTTAGTACTATACAAGGCCCAAAAGTCGCACTTCTCATATCTCAAAAACTAGACCTGATCCAAGGAAACGGATGGCATTTTTGGATTCAGCGCACCAAAAAAACCTATAAATCACTTGAAAAACCTTCGACCTTTGAAAAAAAAAAAATTAAACGCAGGCCAGTGTTATATTAGCTGCTCCCTTTTCCACAGTCAGTCCCCCTCTATCCTTCTCCACATTCAACAGCTCTCTAAAATATTCAACTCATCTTCCCTTTGCCGCCTTTGATATATGTCCTTCTGCAACCTATACCTTTTCCTCTCTAACTTATTCAGCCCCTTCACTCTCCTAACTCCCTCCCAAAACATCTTTTTGTTCTATTCATAATTTTCTCTCATACCCCTATCCTATTTTACATCTGCTCTCCTATTTGCCTCTTTTATCTCATTTTTTGCTTCTACTCTCTTTATCTTGTACTTTGCAACCAATCCACATAGGCTCGCTTTTTTTCTTCTACTACCATCATCATCATCATCATCATCATCATCTTGAAACAAATCCATTCCTCTTCCATTCCCACCTATACTCCATTCTTCACCACCCCCACACTTCTCTCAGCTTCTCCTGGTATTCCCTTTCCTTTCCCTTCCCATTCAAAATGTTTACTCCAAGCACCTCTCTACCGTCCGCCATTTTCATCTTTCTACACCTATCCTCTACTCTCAACTTACCTTCCACCAAAATATTATCTGACACTCCCCCGTCTCTCCCCTACGAACATGGGCATCCAGAACTCTTCTTATCATTCTTTTAGATGCCACTACATAGTTCACTAATGATTTATCAACCACCTTTTCATCCACCACTGTTTCTTATTAAACACCGTGCTTGCTATCATCAACTCTCTAAACACATCTCAATCATCAATTATCCACTTTGATTTTTACTTAACACTCCAAACTTCCCTACTACTCCATCCATTGATTCATCCACTATTCTAGCATCGAGATTTCCCAAGACTACTATTTTGACATTCCTCCCAAAACTCTCAGTACTCTCTATCCAAAAAGTCTCTTTCTACACCCTTCTCACTACAACTCATTTCGCAATTTCACCTTCACCTATATTAATCTTGAAGATAATTCCTTCCATTACAACACACGCCTCCCTACCTCCTTAATTACCAGCAGAGTCACTCCTTCCTTCCCTTGCTCCCCACACTTCCAAACTTAAAATCACCTCTGCCATTCTACTTAGGTTCACTTAACGCTAATACACCCATTATCCTTTTCATAAACATACTGCCTCTCTCTTCCTACAACCACGCACATTCATTGACCCAGATTTCGGGGCTCTTGTTGGAAATATCCTCCTAGACCCTCCTATGCCTTGACTTCTCGTAGGATAAGTGTACAGAGAACAGGATAACTAGTCCCATCACTTCGTCGCACTTTGTCAGCTTTTACTACTCGCATGGA
>NC_134784.1:56823251-56828251 GCF_046742065.1 Oratosquilla oratoria | reverse complement strand
TGGGTCAGGGTTCGAATCCCATACAGAGCTTCTAAAAATGTTCGTATATATATATATATATATATATATATATATACATATACATACATATATATATACATACATATATATATATATACATACATATATATATATATATATATATATTACACATACATATACCAAGACCAAGGACTACTATTACACAGGACGTGCGCACCCAGATCCCTGGGTCCGCTAGCGGAGGCCATTGCTTTCTTTGTAACCTAACATTTTATATTGGACAAATATATCAAAACTAGAAAACTAACATTGTATGTAGGACAAATATATCAACTACTGACTTATTCAATGCAGTATAAGTTAATATAAACTTTTATAGTCAAATAAACTATTTTTAAAGCACCTATGCTTTGAAATGCCAATTTTAGCCGGACTTAACAGGTATTATTGTATGAGGTTAGTGGACACCAGGGTTGGCGATTTTTTTTTTTTTTTTTTTTTAAATATAAGAAATATATTTTTCTTAATCAGATTTACTTGATTTAGATAGATTAAAATGGTGTACACACAATTTGCGCAAATTGCTTTTTACTTGTGATTAAAATTACCAATGGTTTTTATATTGTAAAAAATCCACTATTCTGATTTATATTTTCTATGAGGGATATAAACGCCGATTCTAAACATCTACGTTTCATTGTATGTTTTTCATATCTTATAATCTTGGAATTATTCCAATCAGCATTGTGGCCCGTATCGAATCTATTTTTAACAATGGCATTATTCATATTGTATGTTTTCATATCATATTTATGTTCTAATATTCTCTTATCAATACCACGGAAACTTTCACCAATGTAAACCTTTTCACAACCTATACATGGCACACAATACATACCTGCTTGACGAATATTTTCCCTGCTCTTATTTCGGCTTTTATTGAGATTGCCAACTGTTACTGAGCTGGTTTTAACAACATTAACACTAGCCTTGTTTAATAATGGGGAAATATTGTCTGCAACTGAGGATCATATTACCTAATACCTCAGTTGCAGACAATATTTCCCCATTATTAAACAAAGCGGAGCTCACCATCGCCTTCCTTGGAGGTGCTCTTCCCAAGAAGACGATTCGGCTCCCTGGTGCTCTCCACCGAGCGCGGTGGATGGCACGCATAATTAATCTACTCCCTGAAGATGTTGCTGTTCAGAGAGCAGATCACCAGCTTGGTCACGCCGGGGGAGATCGCAGGCCTCAAGCGCTCCTCCTTCTTCATCTCTGAGGTCCACGCTCCCCACCTACGCCCCGGCCAATGATCTCCAATTCGGAAAGGACCTCCTGGAATACCATGATTCTCCTCTTGGAAAGGCATGATTCAAGGTACTGAGCCGTCATTTCTGGTATCTGAGTGAACACCTGATCGTCTTGTCCCTCTTCGACCCGCGGCCCTCTCCCTCTACCAAACAAGCCGTTGCCCAAGCCATCTTGCACCGAGAAGGAGCAGGGGCAGCCTCCAAACGAATCAACATTCCAGAAGAGAGTGTAACAATGGCAACGCTGTCTTCGTTTGCCTCTAAACGGTCTCGACGGCTCCTGGATATTCTTGGTATCTTGCCGGACTTCCTTTCCACAAATCCGTGGAAGTGGGAAGAGAAAAAGATGTTCGGTGACGCCTGCCGCCTCATAAAAGGAATGCATGTGGCCAACGACACGGTGGAGCGAAGGGTGGCGCTGATGCAAGCGTTCAATCTTCGCCTGACGAAACACGAGGAACAGCGCCAGTTCCTCCTCCAGGTCATTGAAGACCACCGCCGCCGCCAGTCCAGCACCTCCTCCAAGGACACCCTCCCCCGGCCACCATGGTGACAATGAGTGGGGAGGTCTCCCAAGATACCCCCCCACCGAGGGGCTATACTGCGTGTGCGCAGCGCAGGGGGACCAGCGGGCTGCTGGGGGGAAGGAAGATTTTGCCGAAAAAGGAAGGAATATTGCCATGAAGCACTCGAAAAGACGACTTCCCTTATATAGCTGAAGGTGGAATTACAAAATCGTCATCCGCCACCCTAAAATATCACCCGACCATGCTGAAAATTTGCATGCGGTAGTTCCTAAGTATAATGCAGAATCCCAATAAAGTACGATAAAAATTCCAACTTTTGATTTTTATTGGCACCCTACTATATATACATACATATATATATATATATATATATATATATATATATATATATATATATATATATATATATATATATATATATATATATATATACAGACACCTCACTTGACCACAGAGAATGTATGCTACAAAACCAAAGGACACATAATAAAGGAAAGACAGTAAGATCTTTCGTATGTTACATCTTTTGAATATGTAATATACGAAAGATTATTATATTTCCTGTGGTTTTGTCGTGTATGAATATATATATATATATATATATATATATATATATATATATATATATATATGTGTGTGTGTGTGTGTGTGTGTGTGTCTGGTGTGTGTGTGTGTGTGTGTGTGTGTGTATATCACTAGTTGTATTTACCTAGTTGTATTTTACGGGAAGGGGAGCTATGCTCGTGGGGTCCCGTCTTCATTTCTCATTTTATCTAAACAATTTTTAAATTCATGTATTGTTTTTGCACACACCACTTTCTCATCTAACTTGTTCCAACTGTCTATTACTCTGTGTGGAAAGCTGTTCTTTTTCAAATCTCTTCTATAGCTGTCTTTTTTTATTTTCTTTCCGTGTCCTCTTGTATTTCTGTCATCCCATTTTATCAGATTCTCTCTATCAATAATTTCTATGCCTTTCATGATTCTGTAAATAGCTATCAAATCTCCTCTCTCTCTTCTTTGCTCTAGTGTCTGTAGTTCAAGTTTTTCTAGTCTCTCTTCATATGATAGTTTTGAGAGTGTTGGTGCCAATTTTGTAATTGCTCTTTGTATTCTTTCAAGTTTTTTTTATGCATTTTTTTGTACTTGGTGACCATATCGTTGCTGCATATTCCAATCTTGGTCTTATCAGGGTGATTAGGATTTTCTTCACCATTTCTTCATCCAGGTATGTAAATGCAACTTTGATTGTTCTTATTAGATTATAAGTTTCTCCAAAAATCTTATATGTTTCTCAGGTGACATATTATTCATAACAATGACTCCCAGGTCCTTCTCATTTTCTACTTTTTTTATTCCTTCTTCTCCCAATTTATATGCTCCTGTTATTCTGTTTTTGCTTTTTCCAAATTCCATTACACTACACTTTTTTGTATTGAACTCCATCTCCCATTTCCTACTCCATTCTTGTACCTTATTTAGATCTCTCTGTAGTGATTCACAATCTTCTTCAGTTTTCACTCTTTTCAGTAGTTTTGCATCATCTGCAAAGAAGCTCATATAGCTTTCTATTCCTTCATCCATATCATTAATATATATAGCAAACATTATTGGGGCCAGAACTGTTCCCTGCGGAACACCGCTTATTACTTCATCTCATTTTGAGTGTTGGTTTCTTATCACTACTCTCATTTTTCTTTCTTGCAAAAAGTCTTCCATCCAATTTAGTAGTTTGCCCTGTATTCCTCCTTTAGTTTCTAATTTCTTAAGCAACTTCTTATGTGGTACTTTGTCAAAAGCTTTCTTTAGGTCTAGAAATGCACAGTCCGCCCATCCATCTCTTTCTTGTATTATATCTATTAGCCTTGAATAGAAACATATTAAATTGGTGACGCATGATCGTCCTTGTCTGAATCCAAATTGCCTTGGATTTGACACTTTGTTTTTTTTTTAAATATTTTACCCATCTACTTTGGATAATTCTTTCACAAATTTTTGCTATTGTACTTGTTAGAGAGACTGGTCTATAGTTGGTAGGTTCTTCTTTATTTCCTCCTTTATATATAGGTACTATATTTGCTTTTTTCCAATCTTCTGGAACTTTTCCTTCTTTCAAGGAACTATTTAGTATGCTATGTATTTTGTCTGCCAGTTCATTCCTGCATTCTTTTAGTATCCAGTTTGCTATTTCATCTGGTCCATGCGATTTTCTGACATCAAGATTACTCAAGTGTGTTAATATTTCATTCTTTGTTACTTCTATTTCTTCCATAGGGGGGACTTTCTCTTTCCATTCGTTCTCTTCAGGTTGTATGTTCTCCCTTGTAAACACTGATTTAAAATGTTTGTTCATAATTTCCGCCATTTCCATTTCCTCAGTGTATTCAACTCCCTCCTGTCTTAATTTCTCCAACTCTTGTTTGTTTTTCAGTTTATTTTTTACAAATCTGTAGAATAGTTCGGTTCATCTTTACACTTTTCTATGATATCTTTTTCATATTTTCTCTTTTCCTCTCTGCACATTTGTATATATTCATTTCTATAGCAGGTATATATTTTCCATTTTTCAGGTCTTCTGTCTTTTTTCCATCTGGTCCAGGCTTTGTCTCTTTTGTCTTTTAACTCCCTACAGCTTTTGTTGTACCAGCATTTTACATATTCTTTTTCTTGTTTTTGTCTTGGGACATACTTTTCCACTCCTTTTTTGTAAATTTTTTGTCAAAATATTCCATTTCTCTTCTACTGTTGTTTCTTCTTTGTATATTTCTTCCCAGTTTTCCTTTTGAAAGAATTCTCTTATTTTATCAAAGTTTGTTTTTTTCATACATCATTCTTCCTTTTCTGTATTGTTCATTTCTTTTCATATATTTTTTTTCATTAAGTTCCAGTTCAATCAATATGTGGTCACTTTTACTTATTGGTGTTTTATATTCAATTTTGTCCACTATTCTAGGTTCGGATGTAATTATTAGGTCTAGTTTCGATGGCTCTTCTTCATTTCTATACCTAGTGTTCTCCTGTATCCATTGTGTCATTGTATGGTCAGTAACCATCTCGAGTAGAGCGTTTCCCCATGAGCCGTCTCCACCCTTTACTGTCATTTCTTCCCAGCAGATTTCTTTGCAATTAAAGTCGCCCACCATAACTATTTTTCCTCCCTCTTCCATTATCTTGTTTA